>NC_137104.1:14524806-14804806 GCF_949357685.1 Gobio gobio | reverse complement strand
CTGTCTAGCATTGCCAAATTAAGCCACAAAAGAACTTATTAACTTTATAACCATTAGCCTGGAGTGTATACTGTACATTCCTGATGTTATAGTTTATTTATTATTATGATTGTTTTTTGTTGTTTGACAGTGGCAACACTGGAGTAATGCTGCAGAGAGGAACAGCTGCTACTAAAGCGATGGTCATCTCTCCTGGATCCATAATGTAAAAACACAAACCTACCTCAAAGGACTATTTTAAGAGGTTAAAATACAAGCCTACCTCACAGGACAATTTGAAGAGGTAACCTGAAATTAAATGAACCCTAAATGTTTTTATTGATGCATACTGTCAAAATGTTCTACTGTACTTTAATAGTTTCAAAATGGCCTTAATGCACATTTTCAAAATGTACTTCTTAATTTTGTTTTCCAAATGTTGCCAATTCTGCATATGTTCAAAATGAAAGTATATTTTTACAGACAGCAGAGAATACATTGCAGATTACATATGAAAATCTTTTAAATCGACTTTTAATCTAACTCACAGGACTATTTTAAGAGGAAAAACATGAGCCTGTGGGCTTTTTCCCCCCAAAAATGTGCTAACGATGATTGTATGCTGAATGTTCTTACTCATATAATTAAAAAGGTCTTAATGTTCCTTAAATAGTCTTAATAGTGACTTAAAAGTCTTCAAACTTATGTCTTAAATAAAAAAAAGTATACTATAGTCAACCCTTCCCGTTTGGTTAGGGTTAAGATCAGTCTCTGACGAGCAATTTAAGAATTTAAAGGGTTAGTTCACCCAAAAATGAAAATGACCCCATGATTTACTCACCCTCAAGTCATCCTAGGTCTATATGACATTCTTCTTTCAGACGAATACAATCAGAGTTATATTAAACATGTCCTGCTCTTCCAAGCTTTATAATGGCAGTGATTGTTCTGTTTTTTTTTCTGTTTTTTAAGTCCATAAAAGTGCATCTGTTCATCATATAACTGCTCCACACGGCTCCAGGGGGTTAATAAAGGGCTTCTGAAGTGAATCGATGCGTTAGTGTAAGAAAAATATCCATATTTAAAACTTTATAAATAAATGTAAATTATCTAGCTTCCGGCCAATCGCCTTCTGTTTTTTCAACTAATGGGAAAAGTGTTGTGCCTCTCGCAATTCAAAATGCTTACGCTACATCTGACAACAGTTACGTTCGTCAGACATAGCGTAAGCATTATGAAATGAAAAGAAGAATCTGAAAGAAGAATGTCATATACACCTAGGATGACTTGTGGGTGAGTAAATCATGGGCTAATTTTCATTTTTGGGTGAACTATCCCTTTAAGTTTATTGCCATAGTCTAAAGCAGACACTAGGCTGTTTCTGTTTGCTACTAGAAATCTCTTCTTTGATGTTTATTTTCTTCTATTTTTTTGTTTTTGTATTCATGTTGACATTAACATTGCTCTTTGGAATAAAGGTGTTTGATTTTGAAGTTTGTATTGCTTATTTTGCATAATATTCACAATAATGCATATCTTAAGCAATTAGCCCCGAGAATAATAAAGTTAATTGCTATCAATATTGAATGATATGAAACTATGAATCTATTGTATTTCTAATACAGTAAAAAAAATAATGCAGCATATTTCTGATTATTTGGAAATTATATGGAAATTGACCTTCTCACATATTACTGTAGACAGGCACATCTACTGTGCCTGTCTACAGTAAACTGTGAGAAGTTAAAGTAACAACCTAAACAATATTATTGTAATTTCCAAATAATCACAGAAATATGCTGCATTTAAATCATTTAACAGTGCGACTGCATTGTGAACAGTGTGAAATCATTTAACAATGCGACTAAAGAAATATACTGTATTTCTGGTTTACAGACTACTACTGTAAAGTCATTTTACGTATGATTACCGTAAAAATTACGGTATATTGCTGGCGTCTTTGCTGCCAGCTCTTTACTGTTAATTATAGAAATACAGAAATATACTGTTTTCCTGAATTACAGACTACTACCGTAAAGTCATTTTACATATGATTACCGTAAAAAATACGGTATACTGCTGGCGTCTCTGCTGCCAGCTCTTTACTGTTATTTTACAGGGAAATTTTTTACAGTGCAGCCATTGAACTTGCTATATAAACAAAAAGCTAATGAGAAAAGGCTGGCATGCAAGAACAAGCACACTGTATCAAAGGATATCTCCAGGCTCAACATGAAGACTGCAGACCACCACATTTGTTTTGCATGCATTCCTGGTGTTTTATCCCTTTAACACGCCTGATCGGTTATATGATGGTGGTCTTATTATTATTAGATTAGGTGGGACCACAGTTTCCCAGGCTTGGAAAAAGGCATGTTTAAATAGGCATCAAGACCGTGAAAATGTATGTGCAGATACAGCAGATCTATGAACTCAAGAGCGCCACGGAGCAGAAATTAATCATAGTTTTCATACCTTCAGGTCACACGGTGCGATTCTGAGATTAATACAGTTAGGCTAACTCATACAGTTCCAACTTCCTATCACAGAGGTGTGTGTTATATGAAAAGTCAGCACAGTGGGGAAAGTTCTCTTTTATCTGTGTTTGCAGACTACATCTAGGGATGGCAGGAAAGTGTGGTCTCTTGTACCTGGGAGCTCAAAACAGCAGACAGGGCTGCTTTTCACTGTGATTTAACGCAGATCTGCCTTAGCAGTGAGATGAATGGCTGGATGGGGAGGGCAATGCGAAGACGAAGTACACAGTGCTGTTGGAATGCTGGGGCTAATAATACCCAGTGATTGGTGAGCTTTGTGCCCTGCCAAGAATCACGGGCTGCACAACAGCAACGGATGTCAAACTGCTCTGCCATTTAATCACTCTTTATACGGCCAGCGTTTAACTCTATTTTACCCACACTTGCTCTGTATTAACACTATCTGTTAAAACAAGATGTACGGTTTTGTATTGGCACATCTTAAAATGTCACATAAATATAGTAGTGACTAGTGAGCATACAGTATCAATACTTGCCATCCTCCAAAGTGACTTACACTATTCACATAACACTAAAGGGACTTGAAGTGAAGTGCTTATAAAAGGGAGTAAAGGTGTTACATCAGGCTTGTGACCTCAGTTCCTCTTCAGTTCACAGACCATGCCTTTTTGGAACCAGACACTTTTATTAGCAGCCAAAATCCTTGAAGACAGCAATCACAACACATTTCAAAGTGAAGCACAATATTTATAACATATGGAATTATACAGGGGAAGACTTGATGCAATCTACTGGATAGACTGGACCGATTAGTCTGATATTAGTAGAGCATAAAGTCAAAAATGATTTACTTATATATTAACATATTACATTTTTACTTCTCAGCACGTTCCTGTTGTTATTGTGAATGATACATAATGATGCACATTATTCTAAGGAGAAAAAAAAGATTTTTTTCAAAATAGATTTCACAATTTCATTATATAGACATTCTAGTTTTTAACAGCAAGGAATAAAAACAATTCAAGTTTAAAATTACTCTAACAGAAGGAAAAAATATATACTGTCAAACTGGAAATATTTAATAAATATTCCATATACATTTTTATTAGTTTTGGCTTTAGTACAGTTGCAAAAAAATAATAAAAACAAAGTTAAATATTACATTTATAATATATATTTATATAACATATTTATTTATTTATAGCTGCCTTTATATTTTAGACTTTATGTTTATATTTAATATAAAGACCACTTTTTTTACAAACCAACAGTTCCATGTATTTTTCTCTTTGAAAAAAATCTACAAAAGCAAAAATCACAAAAAAGTAAAATGGGTCGCAAAAGTCATTTCATGTTGATTTGAATCTTTTTCCCCTCAAATGTAGCATTCGTTACATCAAAAACGTGCACTAATGAATCATGCACAATAAGACAAAGAACATTAATAAGAAATTTAGATTTCATGTTGTCTTTCAAAACAGAGGTGAGCACATTCTTATTGGTCTACTAGTTCAAATATGTAGTTATCTGAAATCCATGGGCAGACTGATAAAAAGCTTCCCGATATTTTTTGCAAGTCCTCCTCACTGCTCCACGCTCATTCAGCGGATTCAGCAGAGCACAATAAAGCCCTTTCATTCTGCAGCTCTGATGCAAGCGTGATTACTGACGCGAGAGGAGGGGAGGGGGGGGTCTGGCAACGTGACCGCTCACTGAAACTTCTCTCACAAATACCAAAAGCACACAGCGACTCTGACCTTGCCATTACTGTAAGAGTACACCATTAAATAGAGGGCAAAGGTGGGGTACATTAAGCCTGAGAGAGCATAGAACAAGCATCCTGAAGTGCACTATGGTTTGGAGGACTGGTCAAACACTCCACACTAATATAAAGGGTTGGATCTGTAGTTCGGTCCTCAAGTTCATTCTTTCGGTCCTCAAGTTAATTTCTGGTTTTCATTTTGTAATGCTGTTCTTGCCTAGTGGAAAAAAATTGCACTGAAAAGGTGGCTCAGAAGTGCTTTTAAAGTGGCATTTAGGTGTATTTACACAGACTCGTTACTGCTGCTCAGAGGAGACAAATGCATTTATACAGCAATTACAACTGTATACTTTGATACAAGGGGCTGAGCTGGGTCAGAGCTGGCATAACTTAATCTGGCTTTTACATGACATTGCATCTTTACACTGAATTTTATACAGGAGGCACAGAGCGGCCTTAACTATGTAAAGACGCCTTTACATTCAAGTGACGAGAATATGATTTGTGGCTGGATTTTGATGTTTTGATTAAGCTAGTAAGTAACCGCCTAGCCACAACCCAGAATACCTAGCAGCCATCTAGCAACACACAGAACTACCAAAACACCCTATAAAATCACATAGCAATGAGATTAATGAGAAATAAAAGTCTCTAACCATCATAGGAACCAGAAACCATTCCCATCAATTGTGGCAGTGACTTTTGCACAGGAAAAAGCACAAAAAATCTCATTGAAGAATAGACGTCTCACCAGGATCACATCTTTCCATATATTCCAATAACAAATCTTTCCTTGGTGTGATTCTCTTGAGAAATCTCCTTCTCACCCTCTAATGGCTTGGCCGAAAGTGCGAGGTCACGTACGGTACACATAAAACCATTCTCGCCTCCAGCTTTGACAAAGATGATAGTCGAGTCCTCAGAGTTCATGTACAGGGTGTCCCAATAGAGGGTGAAAATGAATATCAATTTCCGTTTCATTGCACGTCACCAGCCATGCAGTATTTTCATGAGTTGAGCTGTAATCTTTGGTGTTCATGAAGCCACATTCAGATCTGCATAAGCTGATACAATATGACAACATTATGTTCATAACCTTCTGCACTATATGATGAACACTTGGATGCTGTTGTGAGCTTTCAAAATAGACTTTTAAAGGATTTTTTGCCATCATTTACTCACCCTCATGTTGCTTTAAAACCAGTTTGACTTTCATTGGAAATTAATGAGGTTGGAAGCATTTAAGCTTCAAAAAGGATGCAAAAGTATCATTAAAGTACCATAAAAGTAGTCCATACTACATCTGTTCTATATTTATTAAATAAAGCTATCACATGGCTTTGGAAAACTTTAAATATATTCCTGTTTACCACTTTTATGGTGCTTATAAAAGTGGTAAAGTGGTCTTTAAAAGAGTGGTCAGTTCATTCTCAAATTCACTTTTTGTGTTCACTGGAAGAAAAAAAATCATGCAGGTTTTGAACAACATGAGGGTGAGAAATGATGACCATTTTCGTTTTGGGTGAACTGTTTATTTAAAAGGAACAATATAAGATTTTTGGAATAAAATATCCAACAACCACTAGAACGGTTATATATTTTGTTGACTTGTGTACTTACATTATACCAAATGTTTCCAAGAATGTTTAAATCCAGAGAAATTTGCAATTTTTTAACCAGGACATGGACCGTGTCTGTGCGTCACCTATCAATGACACCATAGCCGCATTACCCTCGATTTCCGTTTTATTTTGAAATCGGTAGAATAGGTAGAAACCATGGAAACACCAAAGATGCTTTAATATATTGTGTGTTTTATAAGACAGGCGAACAACTGTTTGGATACATCCATCGACAGAAAACTAATGATTGTTATATAGCTCAACACAGTCTTATTGTTTAAATCTCGTTTTCTTGATTTACCGCAAGTACCATGTTTTACCATGCCTAATATCGATCTAGCTTACTGCAGTGTGCAACAAGTGTCTCATAGTAGCCGCCGAACGAACGTGCAGAGTAGCTGTATAACATAACTTTCAACACACTCAAATGTATCTAATATGATAAAACAGTGCTGCGTTACCCCACATACACATGAGCGGAAGAAGCGGAAGTGGTCATCTGCAGCATAATAAAAGCTCTGCAAAATCAAGGAATCATCAAGCTATGCCTTTTTTTTGAATAAGTGACCTTCTAGCTGTGAAAAAATACATATTGTGGCTGGCTTTAATATTTTCTGTAGAGCTGTTATTTTGTGATATGCTGAGGACAATTTGTCTTTTTAAGGTTTAAAAGAGGAGCCTGAGAGTGTAAATTATAAATGTTACTCTACCCTTGGAATGAGCTTCATGCCAGCAATTCAGAGATGCAGAGCTGTCAGTCATGAGAAACACAAGCAGAGAAAAATCAGGTTCCATATTGAGGCTCAGCACAGGATACTCTGATGGCCCTCCAACAGAGATTTCTAATCAAGCGATACATGATTAATTACGAGACACTGAGGATACAACCTCTGAGTGGAAATTCTATACTATCGTGTCAAAATAAATTAAAAATAACACACTAAAAACTCAAATCAATCATTTTAAATCCTACAAATGAATAATGTATGCTTATCAAAACGTATGAATTATTAGTAATTCATTATTAAATTAGTGTTTTCAAAAGATTAGCCTTCCAGTTCTGTACCATATGCCCCGACACAGTTATCATTTTCACGTCCAGCGTCCACGTTGTTTAAGTAGCAAATGCACTCGCGCCCATCTGTTCGCCCATGAGCTTGCTGGTCTGAAAATGAGGTGTGTTCAGGTGCATTGTTGGCACGTTGCTATTTAACGAAGGATAAAACGGTCGGCACTCCAGGCACAAAAAATACTGCACCATTGGCCAACAAAAACCGGGTCAATAGTAAATAGCGCAGTATTTATTTTTTGTGTTATTTAAAGGGCGCGTTAGTAATGTGCCTATAGGCAGGTGCACAATGCACGTACACTGCTTGTTATACACACAAGGACACGCAGCAGCACACAAACAATTTTAAATATTAAAAATAAAAATGGACACGCAAATCTGCCATGGTGCAAGCGCAACTTAGCCTAGAAATCTAGACGCACACTATAGCGGCAGAAAATGTATTTTGCCGCGAGTGTAGTCTAGCAACTCTCGGTAGACCTGAGAGCTGGAAAAACCAAACTCTGGTCAGGCCAATCACAGCGTGTGTAGAGTCGGTGGGCGGGCTTAACATTATGACGGCACGGCACGGCACGGCAGAGTTGCGGAGGTTCTGCGTGCTACTCGTAAACAAAGCTGACGAACAGCGGTCTTTTGAATCGGCTTTTGCCGCGACTCTGGAAGACTTGGAATTAAGCTTTTCTTTGAGAAAAGAACAAAGAACAAATAACGGCACTGAAGTAATTCTTAAGAAGAGAAGATCTGTTCTAAGTTTTGCCTACCGGATACGGCGAAAGTCTATCAACTAACGTTAGCTCGGCTTCACCTTCTTCTTCGCTCTGGTTGGTTGTGGCGCTCATGGCGCTATCCAATTGCATGCAGAGGGAATTTGAAAGACAACAGTTTATCCCGCCCCTCGCATTGAGCCCTGTCAATGGTGAGTTTCCATACCCAACATCTTGATGTGGGTATGGCTTGTCAGGCTAAGCGCAACTGGCTTTTAAAGGGAATGGGAGATGAGACTCTGATTGGTTTATTACATGTTACGCCCAAAACACACCCATTACTCATTAAGAGAATAGGTACAACCCTTTTGGACCGTGCGCCTGGAGCACCGATTTTTTCCATTGTTACTAGCAAAAGTGGATTCGGACACGCCCTAAGTGCACCTGCGCCATGCGCTTCAGACCATGCGCTCAGATCTTTAAAATAGGGCCCACTGTTTCTGTCTTCACTAACCCTGTCACAAATGCTTAAACAGACACAAGATACAATCAGAGGCACTGCTTACTAAGACAAAGTTTCCTTAAAGAATTAAGTGTTCTTATCTGTTTAATTTGCAGCCAGCTATATTCCATCTTGTCAAGCCCCCAGGCAGAGAAGACAACTTAAAATTACAATGCTTCATGGGGCAAGACACTATACCTCTCAGAATGTTTCTGCAATAAGTGTACCGTAAATTGATTTGGATAAAAGCCTCAGCTAAACGACAAATTAACCATTAGCTTGAGAATTTCACAATGAAGCCCAGAGAGGTTCCCAACAGCACATTAATGACAAGAGTCAACTTTGGCTTTGCCGAACTACGCTTCCATTTAAAAGTTTGGGGTCAGTAAGATTTTTACAGAAACATTTTATGCTCACCAAGGCTGCATTTATTTTTGTGGAAACCACAATACAATTGTATACAATAAGAGCATTATTTGAAATAGAATCTTTGGGAACACATGTCTTTACGGTCCCTTTAGATCAATTTAATGCATCCTTGCCAAATAAAATATGAATTTCTTTCAACTTTAGTGTATGTTGGGAACAATGGCTGGTCTCTCCTTAGGAGAGATAACACAATGTCACGCTGGAGTGTTCGCTGGTGACTCACAGCAGAGAGTGGGAAGAGTACAGGCTATTTCTGTTTAAAGTGTATTAGCAGTGTGGAGGGGACCTTAAGGACTTGTGCTTCACCCATTCTCTTCGGCTGTCATGCCCCATCATCTCCTTGGATTGATGAGCCGTGAGGAGAGAAAAACACTCTTATTCCCCCTCTTATTTGGTGGGAAGGGGAAATCCTTAAACAACCGATCTTTAGGTACTGGAGACACTGAAGTGTACCAAGTTTAAGTAAAGATTTAGTCGAGACAAATTTGCAGAAGCTCAACAAAGTCCTAAGGGCTTCTTTCAAGGATTCTCTTCTTATTTTTGAGATAGGGCTGACCGCATCGAAACATTTGTGTGAAATGCACAGGGCTGCCCAGCTGCATAGCTGTTCAGTTACTGATAAGTAAATACTCATACAGCTAGCATCACATTCATCTTTAATGCCAGCAATTAATTATTGAAAAAAGCTTAACTTGTGCCCACAAGTGAGATGGATGCACTATAAATGAAAGACAGATAGTATAAAATGAATCAACAGCACTTTAGCTGTGTACAATGGTACATGTAGAGGTTTAATGAGCATCTATGAGTGTCACACAAGCAAAAAACAAGACAGAATACCTGCGCTGCGTCCAAAATCGAAAATACTTTCCTACAATATAGTATGTGAAAAACAGTATGCCAACAGAGTAGTAGGCCTATGTCCGAATTCATAGTATTTGAAAAACAGTAGGTGAACATTTTCCGGATGACCTACTACTTCCACCGAGATTCTGAAGTGCGCATTCAATGGACCCTTTACTATCCCATGAAGCCACGGGAGAGGATTTATGTATAGAGGTGAAGCGACGTAACTAACGCTGGTATGTCATGTGATAATGACAACATGGTGAATGTAGTATGTCCGGATTACATTCATACTATATAGAACATACTTTTTTAACAATCGTGAAGTTCAAATTCAAATGTAGTACCTACTACAATTTGAAAATGGCAGTCTTGCCAAAGCATTAACGTAAACGCAGTCAATTTGGCTTAAGTTAACGTAACATGAAGTAAACAAAAATTGGAAAAATATTGGCTCCATGTGCGGGCCCAATACAGCGCTTGTATACTCATATTCGTTATGCCATCCGATACACAAAAAAAACAATACCACACAGAGTGTGTACAGAGTTTCTGTCTAGAACACGTGTCATGTCTGCACAGCTTTCAAAGTATACACAACAGTGAATGAGCACGATTGGACAAGTTAAACATGTCACAGTGCAGTTGCTTTTCTGTACTCTACAAGACTGTTCTTAGAACAGCATGCTGTTTTGAATCGCTCTTTCCTCACTCTTCTTTGACTACTGCACAACACATCTTAGCTGTGTATTGCCACTTAAAGGGTTATTTCACCCAAAAACAAAAATATGATTTACTCACCCTCAAGTCATCCTAGGTGTATATGACATTCTTCTTTCACACGAATAAAATTATACTAAAAAAGTCCTGGCTAATCCAAGCTTTATAATGGCAGTGAATTGTTGTCTCGTTTATGAAGTCCATAAAAGTGCATCTATCCATCATATAACTGCTCCAAGCGGCTCCGGGGGGGTTAAAGGGCCATGAAACCCTGTTTCAGTTTTGAAAAATGCTGTGAAAGTGGGCGTGGTTTAGAGACGGAGCCTACCTTTGATAACTTTTGAGGCTTATTTTGTGGAGTTTTTATAAGCCGTTTGGTCGGTTAAATGGCCGTAAAGAGCGGTTACACTCACAGTGTGGATGAATCGCTTTTGTGTGAAGACTCAGGATCTACTGAAGAGAACGTGGGCAACGCAGAAACTCATACAAAGCGGAAAAAAACACTTGTTTTCCATTAATCCATTAATGCATCTCTTACTTTCTGTATGCAATCTCACTGTTTGAAGAGCCAGTCAGAAGAAAACGCCTATCAACACGTGTTGTCATGAATAATTAAGCACCTGCTGTCATGAATTAAGCAACGCGTCTTCTCATAGGACAAAGACATGCAGTCTAATGTATAATTATGAGACACCGATGAATCATCGCCGTACTATAGTATGAGAAAACGTCACAGCCTATGACGTTAACATGAAGACAAATTTAAAACAGGATGTTGAAAATAGAGCAAAAAGGTTTAAAATTAACTTGTGTTCAACACACATACTTCTATTAAAATCTCAGAAAATTTGGTTTAGGTTTTCATAACCCTTTAATAAAGGCCTTCTGAACCAAAGTGGTGCGTTTATTGATGAAAATAACTAACTTCCGGAGGATTGCTGTACGCATCGATTTACGGAGAAAGAGTAACCTTGACGCATGCATATTGACGAAAGCAGAAGCGCAGAGCATAGAGCAAAACAAAACAACGGTCATGAATTTGATTCTGAAACGAGCATTTTTAAAGAGAACTGACGATTTCGATATAAGAGAAGAGGGGCTTGAGTTTGTTGCCCAACCCTATCCGCAAAGAGGTGTCAAAGCTTGCGATGCTTCTATTCATCGCGTCAGGGGTTACTCTTTTGCCGTAAGTTGAATTGTACGGCTTTCCACTGGAAGTTAGTTATTTTAGTCTGTAAACTTTTAAATATGGATATATTTCTTACACAAACGTGCCACTTCTCTTCAGAAGGAATTGATTAACCCCCAGAGCCGTGTGGAGCAGTTATATGATGGATAGATACACTTGTATCGACTTCATGAACGAAACAACAATTCACTACCATTATAATGCTTGGATTAGCCAGGACTTTTTTTAATATAACTCCGATTTTATTCGTCTGAAAGAAGAAAGTCATATACACCTAGGATGACTTGATGGGCTAATACACATTTTTGGGTGAACTAACCCTTTAATGAACTCTTCTGAACTTTGAAGTTCAGATTTTAAGTTTGTTGTTACGTCAGATAGGTTGAAAGTAAAATGATGCACATTACTATACGTTACTTGATGGTAAGAGAGAAAGAGAGAGCGTGCACTTCTGTTGAATGATCTTGATTGCTGATCACTCCCTCAGGAGACGCACGTCAGTTGGATTAAAGGGGTCATGAACTTGCTTTTTTTTATACTGTTGTCTGAGGTCAACTTATGACGTTTGTGTGGTTTTTACATTGAAAAGCATCATAATGAATAAGTAATAGGCTATTTTCTGCCTTGTTTTTGAGGCTCTCTGAAGAAACACTCAGTTTTAATGGGCTGAAGACTTGGAAGTAAACGCCCACGGCTAGGGTTGGATAAGATTTACATATTTAATGAGCTTCAGCTCCCCTCAGTATATGTGGGGATTGTTTTGAAAGCGTCTGGGGAAATGCTCACAGGACTCGCAAAATATCTTTATCAAAAACACAATGATTTATCTGTCATCCACCCGCGATTGATTGGAATGTTGTTTTTTTATTACTTGGCCGGCCCGATCAGTGAATATAACCGTGAACCGTACACACCCACACACTGCAATGTCTGCAAATCCAGTCTCGGCCTGCATCTTGTTTACAGTCGATTCTGCGGTGAAATGAAGCGAACAAACGCGCAATGTCTTACACACGTGAGCTGGAACCGGCATGTTTATTGCTCTGTGGCACGACCTGTTTAGCTCCACGGTGGGCGGCCTTGAGGTGGCACTTCTGCATTCTATGACGTCAGTGGTCGACATATTCTGAGATCGAGCGTTTTCTGGGCCTGGTGTTAATAAAAGCTTTTCTTTGACTAACAAGGAAGTTTTCAGCTCTGAAACTTACAGGATATAAAATACGATAGCAAATAGAATGAACAG
Source organism: Gobio gobio (assembly GCF_949357685.1). NCBI lineage: Eukaryota > Metazoa > Chordata > Actinopteri > Cypriniformes > Gobionidae > Gobio > Gobio gobio. Next base: position 14,792,240 of record NC_137104.1, on the reverse strand, counting down.
GCATAATTAAGAGTGAAAATAACTGAAGAAAAAATCTATTTGCTAAACAAATTAAGCCAACTAATATGATGCATATTCTTCTGGTTTCTCTACCCAATTTTTTTTTTTAATTACAAATGCACTGAAAATACAGGTAACGGCGAGTACCAAAAATTAAAGTATCGGTATCGGACTCATTCTGGAAAAAGTGGTATCTTGCATCCCTAGATCCATGCATTGGGTTTTGCCGTGTAAATGCAACCTAACAGACCTGACACTCTCTATTAGGTTGTTTCTAGTATTCTTTGTCAGTCTAGGAGTGCCACATAAATACCATGGTATATGAACACAATCATCTTCATGTGATAGTATTGCCATCTGATACATGGTACCACTACAAAGGAAAGGATGAGGTTTTATTGCTAATGTATGATAAAACAGCTCACATCAAAAGAAGTACCTTTAACCTAACAAAATGCAATATTGTGGTCTTACAGCTTTTGCACAAACAATGAGCCCTTTATTCTCTTTGTATTTGCTTTATTGCTGCTATAAACACTGTGTAAAAGCGTTCATTCAAAGTTTATGTGCACATTGTTCCAATGCCGCCATCCAAACTCTTACTATACCACATCCATAATGTGTCTGAGTAGATCTGTGGAATGAAATATGCAGTGTTTTTGAATTGATGAGGGGTTATGGGTTTGTTTTTTATTATGTGAGAGGGTGTGTCCTGGATATAGATTCCACCTTCTCCCCGGCATACTGTTACCTAAGATGTATGTCTGGTTTTAATGTGGCCTGAATTTAAAAAATGACTCCAGAGACATAATAGAAAAAAGGAAAGCTGATCTCAGAGTGTGTGTGTGGTCTCAGAGGTACATCAATAAATATAGAGGAAAGCTTTAAAGGAACATCAACAAAATATACCTTCAAAATAAGCGGGAATATTTTCAAAGATGAATGTGCTGTAAAGTTCATATAAATGAGATTAGACAGGGTGCCCTTCATTTGCCAAGTCATACATGTTCCTGGATCAACAACATTTTAGTCCTTGAACAATGTGTTCTTGTCAAACAAATAGTCCTAGATATGAAAAGCTAGCACTAAACCAAACTCTAAAATCTGATCTGATTAACAGGAATGTTCATCCAGAAGAAGGGGTTATACCAGGAACAGGGTGTTAGACAAGGAACATGTTCTATTTGGAAAATCACAATCACCCAACTTCAACTACATCCTAGGGTTAGCAGAATCTTTGAGGATTGCCTGCTAAGAGTTAAAATCAATACTGACCTATTTCTGTCTAATTCATTATCACCCAGAGCGTCTAAAATGAAGACAACACCAAATTGCAATTATCACCTCGTTTTTATCACGCCTTTGGAAAAAGACAGCAGAAGTCTACTTCAAAAAGTTCATCCCTGGTGAATAAGGTGTCTGTCTTAAAGTCCCTGTAAAGGCAATTCTGAGATTTGTTTCTAAACACATTATAAATGTTAGGAAATGTATTGCTGAAACACATTACACAGACTGTGAACTGTGTAGTACTGAATTCAGAAGTTAGACCGTTAAACAGTTTTTCATCATTGCTGTGTTCAGGATTTTCTGGGCAGGGCTTAAACAGTGGGTCGATGACGCACTGGAGTCACTTTGCATATGGCCCCTCCCCCTACACGATCATAATTGTTGACGACGCACTGGAGTCACTTTGCATAGGGCCCCTCCCCCTACACGATCATAATTGTTGATGACGCACTGGAGTCACTTTGCATAGGGCCCCTCCCCCTACACGATCATAATTGTTGATGACGCACTGGAGCCACCGAGCCGGGCTCCTCCCCTAACACTATCATAACTAGAGCACAATCGCTGCTCGATTGCGAGTACTGTCAGTAAAATTAGTTACTATAGCCTACAACTTACAAAACAAAAACGATGATCAAGAAGAGGTGGATTCATTTTGTGAACAGCAACCTTGATGGAGAGCTGAGGATCACCACCAACACCTGCCTCTGCAGTGACTATACACCGGATAGTTTTACAAACTTTCATCGGAGACAACTGGAATTCACTGATAATCCACGGCAGAATGGGGCCAAACCGACTATCCCCTGCCCCGGCCTGCCGACATCTGGTGTGTCATGATCATAGATGGTCGTGATCAGTACATGAGAGTTGTCTTGTGTGCTACGGCAGCTTTCCTGCGAATGGGCGTGGTTTCGGCACCGACAGCGGACACACCCACAGCGTTTGAGAGCAGAGAATGCTGCTTATTTTGTCAAGATTTTGAGAAGCTATTTATGTACTTAGCGGATTTTTTTATGATTCAAATTTGGCTGGCTGGTTAATAACACATTTATCTGTGGTGTGAGAAACTCAGAACACATGTTTAGTTTTGACTTTACAGGGACTTTAAGCTCCATCATAGGCAGCTCTTGTGCCTGATGACAGAAAGGCAGTGTCTTGGAAAGGCCCCCAACAATCAATCAGATTTTCATTTCAGTCCAATGTTTTTAATCTGCTAATCGCTCAGGAAATCTATTATGAAAGGCCTGAACTGGAAATGTAATATTGATATGATGTCACTGCTGAATGAAACAGCTGGTACTATGATTTGATTAATCATTGCACATCAGTTCTGAAACCATACGTGAGACGAAGGCATATGTGAGAAGAAGCTTTCTTAAGGCCCGCAGTCTCCGTCTAATTCATCCCAAAGGTATTCTATCGGGTTGGGGACAGGACAGGTCAAGTTCTGTCCCTCATCCATGTCTTTATGGACCTTGCTTTGTGTACTAGTGTGCACTCATGCTGAAACAGGAAGGGGCCATTCCCAAACTGTTCCCACAAAGTTGGGAGCATGAAAATGTCCAAAATGTATTGGTATGCTGAAGCATTAAGAGTTCCTTTCACTGGAACCAAGGGGCCAAGCCCAACCCCTGAAAAACAACCGGACACCATAATCCCCCCTCCACCAAACTTTACACTTGGCACAATGCAGTCGGAAACCGTCAAACCCAGACTCGTCCATTGGATTACCAGACAGAGAAGCGTGACTCGTCACTCCAGAGTCCAGTGGTGGAGTGCTTTGCACCACTGCATCCAACGCTTTGCATTGCACTTTGTGATGTAAGGCTTGGATGCAGCTGCTCAGTTTTTCGAGCCATTCCATGAAGCTCTCTATGCCCTTCTTGAGCTAATCTGAAGGCCACACAAAGTTCTGTAGCCATTGACTCTGCAAAAAGTTGGCGACTTCTGCGCACTGTGCACCTCAGCATGTGTTCACCCCGCTCTGTGATTTTACGTGGCCTACCACTTTGTGGCTGAGTTGCTGTTGTTCCCAGTTGCTTCCACTTTGTTATAATACCACTAGTTGACCGTGGAATATTTAGTAGTGAAGAAATTTCACAAATGGACTTGCACAGGTGGCAACCTATCACGGTACCACACTTGAATTCACTGAGCTCCTGAGAGCCACCCATTCTTTCACAAATGTTTTTAGAATCAGTCTTCATGCCTAGGTGCTTGATTGTATACACCTGTGGCCATGGAAGTGTTTGGAACAGCTGAATTCAATGATTTGGAGGGGTGTCCCAATACTTTTGGCAATAGTGTATCTGAGCATTTAAAGTGAACATGACTTGGGCAAGACTTGATTTAACTATATGGAATTGATTTGGTTGTGAAAAGTGGAGAAAGGAGACCAGAAATGTGCATTAACAAATAGGCAATAAGGACTTTAAATTCATGTTAACAAACTTAAATTCAATTGCACTGAAGGATCTATGGAAACCAGTTTCCACCTCAGAGTGAAAAATAAAATGGGTAATTAAGAGAAGTTTAAAATAAGAAGTAAAGCCACATTGTATAACACATCTATAAAGATATAAAGGCACAATTATAAAAAATAAAAGTTGCAGATATAGAAAATCACATATCACATATATGATATATAGTCTCATTGTCAGATATCAAATTGCAATTGTGAGATATAGCTACGGTCAAAATTGTGAGGTATATGGTCACCTTTGTTTAATAAAGTCACTTATTAAAAATAAAATAGTCACAATTACCTTTTTATTCATTGTATTACTCTAAGTGGAAATAGGCTTCCGACAAGGATCAGCTGAGTTTAAAATTGACAGTGTGGCAAAAAGTTAAAGCTCCTTCATTGAGAAACCAAACTAACCTCCGAAAACAGTATTAGTCGTGGGTAGACCACAGGGAGTCAATGTAGCCCTCCAATGTCAATACAGCCCTCATTACACATAACCAAGTCTGGTTCCAGATCTTGCCATGGAGAGGCTGACTTATAGCCCTGTTTCCCCCCCTCCCAGCACTAAGTGAGACACCCACTGGCCACACATAAACATTCTCGTTCATCCAGTGAGAGTGATGAAACATAAGCCTCATTGAGGAATGTAGTGACCACACCAGTGTTTGCACAGTGAAATGTACCTAACCACACACACACAGGGGTCTGAAATAGGGACATTCAACATATGAGAGGCTTGAACAACCAAGTGTTGTAAAAAACACACTGAAATATAGAGCATTTCACAGAATTCACAATATTTGACATAATCCAAATGACTGTACACTTTCTATCATCTTTTCTCATGGGAAGCTACCAGAATAACAGTGTGGAATGACATTAGGATAAATTAGGATAAAGGACACTTTAATGTGAGGCCCACCTGTCACCAGTTGTAGTTTCTGTCACCCTGACAGGCCATAAAGATATAAAACTAGCCTCCTGGACCAACAAGATCTCAGTAAATAAGTGTCTATTGTGACCGTAGCCAGATCATCTTGGAGTCAGTCTGCTCACAGGACAAAACCTTGGAAATCCCCTCAATGAAGCACAAGAGATAGACAAAGATTCCCAACCACCAACTTTGACAACTTTAAGTAAACATTGCCCCATGTACTTTTCTTAATATACATTCCTGGGCCCATATTCATAAAGAATCTTAATGCAAGGGGTAGCTCCTAGTGACAAAATTCTAAGAAAATTCTTTGAAATGTGGGCGTTTACGCTTAAAATTAACTAAAAAATCTTATATATACAAATGTTATATTGTATATGTATATGAGAATGTGTAATGTTGTGTAAAATACTATAGTCACAGCCACTTGATTGAGCGATTTATTTGTGATGGAATAATTACTTTATATTATTTTATTTAATTTTTATTGGTTTACACACATGTTGTACAGTTAATCTGAGCCGTGCATTAATTTAAGTGATCACTGATATTATGGGAGTGGCTTGATGCAGCGCAAGAGAGGATAATTTGATCATGACCCTTAAGAAACTTTAATACTGTCACGTTACAAATCTGCTTCAAATTGAATTAAAAATTAAATTACAACATTGAAATAAAAATGTAAAGGGTGTACAAATACTGTATTAAATCGTGAATATAAATAATTGGTAATCATGTTAAAAAAAAAAACATTTATCATTTATCTATTATAACTTTTATGTTGGTTTGGTCATTTGGCTGTTTCCTTATAAAGGTTCAGAAATTCGTGGGGTTTTTTTGGGTAATTTGTCAAGTTTTTTGCCAGGTGGCTTTTTAATTGTATGATGTCATTACTGCTGTTGCTGTCTTGACGCCAGCCAATCGCTGCATTGCTGATCGTGGTTTCGAGTATCGATGCATCTGCCCTCTTCAGGGAAAAAAAGAACGCTCAGTAGTCTTAGATCATTTAATCCAGATATTTTAAAGCTATGGTCTACGATTTCAAAGATTGTTCATTATTAATAACCTCGTTTAGATGCTGGTTATGGTTCTACAGTACAATCCTAACAATATGAAGAGAAAAAAGAATGAAAAAAATCCATTCACTCTATTGGGTGTACACCCGCAGAGAAATTGACCAATGTAAGCTGTCCGGCCGGACAGCTTACATTGGTTAACTGCTCTCATCCAATCCCCTGCTCCACTCGCGTCTCCACCCACCGCACCCCACCCCGCCCCCTCCTGCGACATGAAATTTTGCGGGCAAGTAGGCAGCATCAACTCAGCAATGGAGAAAAACCAACAAACAGACATCAGAAAGCGGCCCCTGCTCGCCCCAACAATCAAGGTTGGAAGAAAGAGAAAGTCAATTGAGGAAAGAGAGATCAGAGCAGAGATTTTTTTAAAAAAGTGAAGAACGCCGGACTCAAAGCCGAATCAATATAGGGTCCACCATTGCCCGTTTGAGGAAGCTTCAGAGAAACCTTGGACTTAAAACCGACGCTGACTTTTTGTTGAGCAGGTATGCATTTATTTATACTTTTATGGTGTGGTGTATTACATAAATAGCTTTTTATCAGTCTGACAACATGATCATGCTGCCGGTCGGCATTGGAATGTTAGCCGTTTAGCATCGCCTATCACGGGTCAAAGTAATTATATTTCTTGAAGTGCTTGACTGTTTCAATAGTCCTAAGGTTAGCGGTTTTCTGTTCGAGCCGATAGAACATTGCATGTGTTGCTAATCTTGCGTGGGCGTGAACTCAAACGTGTGCCTCTGAGCTATTTTGTTACGACAATGGTGACATTGAATTGTTGATGAAGCAACTAAAGTTCAAGTGTCGAAAGTCAACTTTACATATGATGTGTCATTAGCGCGGTCATTAGATTGAAGCGACTAAGCACATGGTACATCTCTGTTCCGATGTTTACTCCTGCTTGACTGAGTGACGTTGTTGTTGGAGTGACGCACAGAGGGGAGGGGTGTGCGTGTGGAGGGGCGGGATGAGTTTTTTAAAAATTCAGGATTTTCAACATCGTAGACTACAGCTTTAATCGAATCCGCAAATTTGTTTGAAGAACCAAATTAGCCAGAGATCAGTTATCATGATTAAAAGATCTGGGATCTGTCAAATCATCTTAGATGTATTAAGCGAGGTAAGAAGAACGGGCCCCAGCATCCAAGGCACAGCTCTGGTGATTGGCTCAAAAATAAAAAACAAATGTTTCCAGAATTGTGTGCCTAAGCAGCAAAGATGGCAACACCCAGGTCATATATTTCCCAGGCTGCATGCACCTGACAAGCATCTGCCATTGAAATTAATATAAATTAACGGCTTGTGCTCTTCAGGTATATTAGATCTTCTTGGGTACTACAAAGTTTAAGTAGCATTCAGGAAGATCAGCCAGATTGTAATCAGAAGAAAGCTGTGATGGCTAGTAGTAGCATCATTAACATGGTATTATCAGGATTTATCTGGCCAACAGTAAGGATGTGCAGAACGAATCCCTTCAGCTCAACAGTGACGTGATTGATGGAAGTAATTACCACAACAAGCTGCATTTAGATCTTCCTAATGGAGGGAGTATTGAGGGATACACCATCTGAGAGAATCAAAAGGATAAGCACTCTCCTCCTTAACATCATGCCAAAAGATTTTCTTCCTCTTGTTTGGGCTCTTCACTGCCTTTCAGGTCAGCCGTGCACAAAAACTGTTATTTGTGAGCTCTGGCAACAGTCAACATGCATTTACAATGCACCATGCATCTAATTTCAAAGACACTTGCAGTGCATTCCCCTTTTGACCAGGTGACGTATCTGTGCTTTTAACCACTTAAAAGTTAACATACCCATGACCGGCCCCGATTAAGGGTGCCGCTCTAATGCGGTTTTCTAAAAAGCTACTTGAGATAGATCTGATCTAATGGCGGTCTGCACGCTCCAAAAAAGGTTTTGATGAAATAATGAACTCCCTTTGTAGTTTAGAAAAGCTTCTTTTAATGTTTTCGTGAAATCTAGCAGTATGGTCCACTGAGTAGATTTATTTTTCACTGGTGTCTTTTCAGGCGTTTACCTGAGTATTTAAATGATGGCTGCTTTAACAAGGCCTGTCTGGAACTTCAGTTCCCCAGCAGACAGCGGAAAGGTAAATGCCTTCACAAAAGACTCTAGCACATTGTGTTGGTATCAGGTGATTTAAGCTAAGCTCTGAGATCATACGCCTTCTGAAGGAACAAAGAAAAGAACAGGTAAGAGAAACGCTGGTTTAAGTTCAGAGCAAGGAGGTCTAGACTAGCAGGAGAAAGCCATCCGTAGATCACTCACAGCTGAAGAACTTTTTTGGGGGAGGGGGGTGTGAAATATAACCTGGACATTACCGTTTCCCCCTCAAGGTTTCCAATACAGGTGATGGATGTCACAGGTCAGGTGATGGGTGACTGAAAAAGAAGAGGTCTCATAGCATTTGGGCTCCTCCAGGCTGAAACCTTAGATATATCCTAAAATGACCATGCAAAATTCTTAAGGTCATTAAAATGAGTGATGCACCGAAATGAAAATTCTGGGCTGAAACCGAAAATGTAGGATGCACTTGGCCGAAAACCGAAACTGAAGCCGAAAATGACTCCTTTAAAAAACGTATACTAATATATATATATATATATATATATATATATATATATATATATATATATATATATATATATACATATATATATGGATCTGAAATGAATCACGAACCAATATAATAATCAAACTTTTATTAAGTTACATAACAAAACCTAAAATATTTTTAACTATAAATATAAATAATAATACCAAATAATATTATTCTTCAAGTTTTATGTTCCATCAAATAAAATAGTTTTTTTTAACAGTTGTGCAAAGAAAGATCCACAATTATCTGAATAACTGCACACAAAATCACAGAATGGTTCTCATTAAGAATATGAGTTGCTGCACGGAATAGTCTCTCACTGTCTGTCACTGTTCTCCGGGAAAAATGGCATTTGGGGGGTAAAATATGTGTTTTTTGGGCAGGGTTGCTTGCTAAAATTCGCATTCCTGTGTCTAAATATCACATAATTGGGGTCGCTTCAACCCGCGGACATGGGAAAACATCCCGCGGGAAAACCGCAGACTTGGCAACACTGCATGGGGCAGATAAATACATGCGTGCAATCTGCGCAAGCAATGGAAAGCGGCCTTCGTTCGCGCACCAGTAGTCAAGGGGATTGTCGCTTCTGGCAATGGGTAGTTCAGCTGGATAAGTCTCTATGTTCTCATACCGCTGACATGCTTAATCTTTGATAGGCAGACGCGTCGCGTGATAACAGCTCGACCGCGAGTGAAACCTAAGCGCTTGCGCACGGATGGGAGGGGCGGGTGAGATTCATTCTCGGTTTACATTTTCGGCTGTTTTTTTTATTTCGGCCCGAAACCGATAATGCCATTTTCGGCCGAACATTTTCGGCGGACGAAATTTTGGTGCACCCCTAATTAAAATCTTTGTCCAAAGTGAGAGGGGCCACTTCTGGGGACTCAGGTCTGTTCATTCAGTTGCAAGACAAGAAACTGCACTCAAAAAAATTACTTGTTGAAAGCAGCGTCAAGTGGTTCCACACAACTATATTGAGTCATTTTTACAAATAACAATTTAGTTATATGAACAAAAGAAAGTCAAGTAAAGCTGACAAAATTTCTTTAAGTAAATACAAACCATTTGAATTTGTTACATTTGAATTTGTTACTGTTATGTATGTGCAGTTTACTTAATAATGTTATGTTAAATGTATAAAAGTTTATTATGTTAGGTGAACACATTTATCGATTTAATTTACCTTATTAAATTACTTGCTCTACAAGTGTAAGTGGAAAACTATTAAATATCAAGAAGCATAATAAAAATAACTTAATTGAGGGCAGGAAGTCCATCCCATAAATGTGTGTATATGAGTGCCCACAGCCTAAACACAGGCACCACTCTTCGGCATAATGGTAACCACAAAATTACAGATACTCCTCTAAATGTCCAACATAACTGAACATTAAACACCAACATAAACTAACAACATCTTTCCCTTTACTGAAAAACATAAAATAACATTTTAATCCCTAAATGTACTCTCCTAATGCAGTCCCTTGCAAAGCATGCTGGGAACTACAGATCCACTGCCCAGTTTGTTCTTTCACTCAGCAATGTTAAGTTGACCCGAACAAACCCTTGTTAAGTAAAGCTGACAATACTCATTTTTAGTAGAAACAACTCAGTAAATTTAAGTTAATTTAGTTACATGAGTTTTTTAAGTAATGTGAACAAGGATGATTTGAGTGCAGCTAACAACAGTGAAAGTTCATTTTTTTGAGTGTATAGTGTTTTGTTACAAAATCATTATACAGCACTGCTGCAAAAATACCAATCTAGGGAGGTCGAGTATTTGCTCTAGGTTTGCTGTTGTCTAGGGAGAAACTATACAAGCCATTGTACAGTACCGTAGAATAATAAGCCTTTTGTAATTGCTGTTAAGGTAAGTGGGTATTTTTCACGAGCCCCTCACATTCCATATGCACAGCAACTTGAGCCAGCACTGTCATTGTGCCAATGTACATGCTGAAAGACACAAATGAATGCCCAACCTCACAAGCTCACAAGATTCATGTGCTGGTGTCATTTAAAGACTGAAGAGCAATACATTGTTAGCATGGCAATCAGGATACCCAGCTAGAATAGAAAAACAACAGGAAACACTAAACGTAGCTGAACTATTCTTTGTCCTGACAGCTTCTTTGTCCATGAGTATTACCCGTGAGCCCTAAGATCAGAGGTGACAGCGAGACAGTGGGGGGCTGAGGGAGCCCACCTCTTTCCCAGATTTTTCCCTGAAACTAGCGTGAGCTCAGGAAGGAAGAATTCCATGAAACTTTTTGCGGTGATTAAGATCTCTTCCTGCTCAATGACAGGTCCCGTAGCCATGTAACGTAAATACAGCCAGGAGCCGAGCCAAGCTGTCACTGATGCAGAAACTCAAACTGAGGGGTATGTCGCACCCTTAATGAGACGGGCAACTTCTGAGAGCCGTCTCTGTAAGGTTATGCCCACAGGCTATGAATTACCAAATCCTGTGAAAACCAGATGAAACGTAGAATGATCATGAAAAGAACAGAATCATAGCCTCTCAACAAAGGGTCATCAACCAGAAACCCTTCCGATTTAAGAACTGACACGCTCTAAACTAAAACTAGTGGGTTATCTTACTTTTTAAGGTTTGAGATTTTTTTTTTGAGCAGTGCCAAAATGTATTTGGACACTTCAGGCACACTAAAGTGTTCATACAATACATTATCCATACAATGACAGTCAACCAGGTCGAATATCTTTCATTATATGGGAAAAAACAATCTTCATACAGTCATTCAGATATACAACAACACAATTTTTGTTTTTGTTTGAACAATCCCTTTATCTAAGGACATGCTGCACTATGTTTGACAACCAGAAAGTGTATTCATTTTGAACTCATTTGTTGTATCATTTAAAACAGTGGTTAAAAAAATATATATTATATATATATATATATATATATATATATATATATATATATATATATATATATATATATATATATATATATATATATATATATATATATATATATATATATATATATATATATTCGGCTTACAATAGGGATGTCAATTTACATGAATTCCCAAAAGCAATTGTTTAAATTAACAAATGATTAATCTGTAACCATCCTCTTAAAGGGTTAGTTCACACAAAAATGAAAATTCTGTCATTAATTACTAGGGGTGCGCGCGATACTGACAAAATAGCTGGATCGGGGATCGGAAAAATGAACAGATCCACAAGCCGATCCAGGTGTTTTTTTCCGTCGCAGCAGAACCTACGTCATTCGTCAGCTTCACGTGTGTCGCTTGCTAGAAGGGAGCGAGCCAGAGAGTCGGCTGTGTGGAGGAGATATTTCACGCTTGCCACGCCAACTAGTTCGTCGCTGTTTCGAGGGTATTACTGCAAAGTCAGGGTCTTTCCTGCATTGACATTTTTTTGACGGCCAAAGCCTAATTTGATGAGTTATTGTGATTTACGAGTGATGTAGAACAGATGCTGCGCTCGTGACTGAGTGACAGAGAGACCGATCTGAGAGCTCCTCCCCCGCGCGCGCTCTCTGGGTCATCAAAATAATCAGTGTTCGCTCTCATATTTCACATATTAATCCAAATCAAAAGCTCGGAAGACCGAAACCATGTTGCACGTGACACATTCGGACAATTTTGTCCTTGAATTATCACTGGGTGTGAATTGCGCTCAAAAAACATTGACTCTTCTCTGACCAGCTGACATAAAGCGTACTTTCAATAAGCGGGAGACAAATTATATCCAGTTATGAAGTGTTTTCTGTGTGTTGACATCTTTCGCGATGTTCTAACAGACGGGATTCGCACACAACGCGTCTGCTAATGTCCGATTCGTGACCTAATGACTCCTTTGAACCGAATCATTTTAACGACTGGCCAGAACAACTGATCCGTCCAACACTGAACTCATGAACTCAGTTTATTAATTTACTCAGAACGCAACTGAAATGAGAACACAAGTGTGCTTACCCAATTTAGCAAGAGTGGGTAGTAAGAATTATTTTTAATTATCAACAGTATTTCATCTTATTTCTGTTGACAATGTGTAGTAAAATAAATAGGCCTAGCCTACAATCATTTAATCTGGAGTGAGGTGAAACCAGAACAAAGTTGTTATTAGCTAGCTGAAAATTTTTAATAAATTGCATATGGCAGAAAATTAGACTATTTGTTAATTTGTAATGCTACTTTTTAATATTGATATGATTATATACCTAAACAATTATCTGTAGTGTAAAAAATGTTTGGTAACTGTCAGATTACTATTGTATGTTTGACCAATAGGCCTACACTGTTTTTTGTTTCCACTGCTACATTTTATTTATTTAAAGAAGTTAGATTACATTCTATTTTAGATTTGAATGCACAATTGTTTTTTAAATAAATAAGAATTCAACACCTTACATACATCTGTTATTTTGTCTTAGTTATGTTTAGTTAGTAAAGTCTGGTGCCTTTAGTCTCTTCAAGGAAGGTATAAGGTGGAAGATATACAGTTTATTATTAATTCAACAATATATCGGATCGGTATCGGGTATCGACAGATACACAAAGCCCAGGCATCGGTATCGGTATCGGGACTGAAAAAGTCGGATCGGTGCACCCTTATTAATTACTCACCCTCATGTCGTCCCAAACCCGTAAGACTTTCGTTCATCTTCAGAACACAAATGCAGATATTTTTGATACTTTTGAAGTCCGAGAGCTCCATAGACAGCTATTTAATTAACACTTTTAAGACCCAGAAAGGTAGTAAAAACTATGTTAAAATAGTCCATGGGACTACAGTGGTTCAACCTTAATTTTATGAAGTAATGAGAATACTTTTTGTGCACAAAAACAAACAAACATAACAACTTTATTTAACAATTTCAGTCAGTATCCAACGCAGTTTGCATTGTAAATACAGCACACGCATGCACACGTGAACAGCATTGGCTGCCGTAACTTGAAAGTGCTGCACGGAAACTGCAAAGGAGACCTAAATGTTTGCTCGCTCATTGTATTTTTGTTTTTACAAAAGGGTAATATTGTTGCTCAAGAGTTTACACAACACAAAGAAGCTTGATTTAAATCGGAAAAATGTAGCAGAAATAAATACAATAGAATAAAGACACAGATGAAATAAAGAGATATCTTTTTTTTCTAACACTAGTATTCAAGTGCATTAATAAACTGAATAAAGTAATCAAATGTGACCCTGGCCCTGTCATAAGTCGCACAGGTATTTGTGACAATAGCCAACCATACATTTATGCCAAAAATCATTAGATATTAAGCTCATGTTCTATGAAGATATTTTGTAAATTTCCCAGTAAAAATATAAAAAATGTATTATTATTTGTAATCTGCATTGCTAAGGACTTAATTTGGGCAACTTTAAAGGCGACTTTCTCAATTAAAATTTTGTTTTGCACCCTCAGATTCCAGATTTTCATAGTTTCAATAGTTGTATCTCAGCCAAATATTTCCCTATATCCTAACAAACCATACATCAATAGAAAGCATATTTATTCAGCTTTCAGATTGTGTATACATCTCAATTTATAAATATTAACCCTTATGACTAGGTTTGGGTACCGTTCACATTTTAACCAGTACCCAACGGTACCGGTTTTTCTCTACTTTTGGGATGTTTACATCAATAACTGTAAAGAACCTGTAAGCAATTTCTAAAAGTGTTATTGACATTATGCCAAAGCTGCCCTGGTCGCTGTCTGCCATTGCCTGTGATGTTTGTTTACTGTAATATTTACTAGTAAATAGTAGGCTAGGTACTTAATTTAATTCATAAAAACAACCATATTATTATTTTTTCTTTTTTAAAAATATATTATCCTAAATAAAAAATAAAAAAAATGGAATAAATAGTAAATAAACGTTTTCCCTTGTGAAACGGTTTTAACACTCGTCATTCTGCGTTGACATTTATATGTGCACCGGAACAGGGGATTGCGGTTTTGAAGTCCATTTGGGCTTATTCTTCCAAACTGTCAGTAGTGGTCAGGAAAACACTATAACGCCTCAAATGGCGCCTTTTTTCACCTGTCGATATTAACCGCTCTGTGGATAAAGGAACTGCCCAAGAACCACTTTCGCCTCCGTCACAGAAAACATACAAGATGACAGCACAATCGAGTAAAATGTTGGTGACATTCATTATCATGTAAACATAATGGGCGATATATTGCATCACAAAAAATTATTAAGTTCATTTGCATATATTGTGCGATATATCGATATATCGATATATTGATTATTGCGACAGGCCTATTTGTGTGTGAAATTAAGTCTCAAAGAACATTTTTTAATTACTTATTTGATCTTATAATCTGTGTAGAATCTGTGGATTCATTTACTCATACAACCTACATGCTAAAGTGAATAAATGTTTGCAGGAATTTTCCACATTAAGCACGAGACCTGTGAGAATTATTAAAATGATCCCTGTTAGAGAACCATGGATTTAAAACCTTTAGGTAAAAATGTCTTGTCTCAATCATACAGCCCTATACCACTTAGTAACTAAAGTGAAATATTCACCGTCACATATTTGCCATGGTATGAATGGTATGTTAGATCTATTAAAGCTACAAAAGATTCTGGATGGAGGTTGCAGTTCACAATACGGCTCTTATCAGTTCTGGCTTCCTTTTTTACACCTCCACTGGTTAAACAAACACATGGAACACAAAGGACTACATGCACTCAAGTAAACACAGAGAACATGCCTTCACACACACATAAGTGTACGCATACTGAACATGAAGTTTGCTTTGTTCAGGCTCTGAAGGGTATTTGGCCATGTAATCCAAAGCAGTTTACACTGAGCACGCACACATTCATCTTTCTTGTCACCTTCTCTACAGGTGGCACCAGGTTTTCCCTTTCTGCTCCTAGTTGATATATTATCCTAACAGGGCTCCCCGTGATGTCATTTCCTCCAACAGAAGTTCTCTTGTGATTACATGTAACTCAGTTTTGATGTTCTTCTAGAAATGTCTACATACAGGGCACATATGATATATTTTCACAGTAAAAATGTCTTTTCTAGGTCATGAGGGGTAGCGGAGGCTTTGCATATGGAATGTAACTATGGCCCAAATGTGTACTTAACTGAACACACAAAAAATCTCTCACTTTCACCACCTTTCCGAGGTTCACAAAAGTGCAGATGGCACAGAGCTTACAAAAGCATGAGGGCTCAATCTAATAAACTAAAGCAGAGAAAGTATTTTTAGCCAATTATCGCTGAAATCTTTTCTGGAAAACAACACCTAGTCCTGCAGAATATAGACACGGCTAGCACAAATATGCAATAACAAGCCTTCTTGTCACAGGAGTTTAAAAGCATTCTGATCAGATCAAAGACTTTGTAATTTCATAAATCCTGCCCTGGCTTTTGCTCAAAATCCAAGACCATAGTCAAACTGAAACATAATAAATTATATCTGGCTTAGTTGCAGTTTTCAGCCTATAAATTAGTGTGTTCAAAAAGTTTCAAGTGTGGGCCTAAAAACTAGAAAGGTAAAAACGTTCAAGTACTTATTACATCATTATTTTATAAATATCATTACGTTTTTGAGTAATGAGCATGTTTCTGAATTATGTTATTTTGGTGCACAAACATTTCTTAGGAATAATGGTAACACTTTATTTTGAAAATCCACTTTAGACATTCTACTAACTATAAGTAACTTTGCAACTACATGTCAACTAACTGCCATTAGAGTATTTGTAGACTGTCTGATTAATATTTACTAAGACATTATTTTGTTGGTCCCCCAACAGACATTCTACTGACTATAAGTAACTTGGCAACTACAATTCTACTAACCCCAACCCTAACACCTAACCATAACCTACCAGTCTACTGAAAGTCAACTAATACTCTAATGACAGTTAGTTGACATGTAGTTGCAAAGTTACTTATAGTTAGTAGAATGTCTAAAGTGGACTATCGAAATAAAGTGTAACCGGAATAATAATTCAATTACTAATAAATTAATAAGAACCATTAATAAATGATTATGACAAACTACTTTGTATGGTTACTAAGTTGTAATCAAGCTTTTTTTCTTCATTATATCATCACATTTTTTTGCTTTATGTCCTTCAAAACACATGTAATGACATGCCATTTTTATTAAACTTCATTTTAATTCAGAAACTAAAAAAATGCTCATCATAGAAGACCTATTTTTAAGTCTTTGTAAGTATGACTAACATTTTAAATGTATTTTTTAAAATTAATATATCCAGACCAAAAAATATTTGACCTTCAATGGCAATATAAAAAAATATTTTAGTTTAATAAAAACAGAGAAAGCTATTATCAACAAGGTCTCAAATATGTCGCATGACTGGACCAGCAAAGACTGATCTTTGGCCTGGGAGGATAACAGCAGTAATTACACAGTTGTGAATGTAAGACTGATATCAGAGAGGATAACTGGAGGAGATCAGTAAGCACATGTGTGTGAGTCACTAAATAAGCTCTGAAAACTCTCTCGCCAACATGAAGCTTTCATTTCCTCTTCATTATCATGATCAGCCCCCCAGAGAGGGCACAGAGAGAGGATCTGACCTCTGCACTCAACCTCCTGTCCTTCACACAATCTTACAACCTCTATAGAAGATAATGGCACTTTCACGTTCAAACATCACACAACACAATTGATGTTGGCTATCCAGTACTTTTTGATTCAGCTCCATTCCCCATGGAACAAATCAAAGAACCGCCTTTTTTTTTGGAAACAATTTCAAAGTGGTCTCCAACTGTGCTTATCACACTGAAACTACCAGACTTGTGCATACAGTCTAGGAAACTTGGCAGTTGCAGGCAAGACAACATATTTTACATTTGTATCTGGTCATTGTTGTTTACAGAGAGAGCACAATCATGTTTGACAAAACTGTAGTTGGGGGAAGGGTTGTGACTAAAGCCTTTGACCATCTATTGTCCAGAATCTGTAAAGCTCTGAAAGAGGTCCTATTACCCAAATGTCCACTGAATGGCCGATTAGCATGTCTTCTAACACTGACCTTTCAGCCTCATTACCATCAGCCATCATAGTGATCCCTGCTAACTAGCGAACTTTAGACCACATTTTCAAAAGACGTTAAAGCAACTCCCATCACAACACAAAATCAACTTCAAGAATGGAGCACCCATCAATCCAGTCACAATCTACAGGCTTGTCTAACCAAGTGCACGGGGAGGGTTTTGAGAGTATAGCTGTAATGGATGAGAAAATCACATGGTTTTGAACCTAAACATTTAAAGTATGGGTAGCTATGTCACCATTACCTAGGCGAATCCTGATTTTTAATGAGGAAATGAAAAATCAGAAGCTGTTAGCTGTGAACCTATAACACTATATCAATGCTGTACTATAATAGATTACAGCAGCAACTATAGTGTACTGTATAACAGTACTGAGATGTTTCACTGCTTTTATCATACCGCCATTTTCAAAAGTCAAAGGACTGTTTGAAAAAGGGACTGAGGCCACATTTACATTATGGTTCAAGTGGCCCAATTTCGCACGGATCGGATATGAGCCACAAACGTTTAAGCAGGAAAAAAGGACATGGATTCCGATATTCTCAGATCGGTTTCATGCCTCATTCATATGTGATAATAAAGCTGATATGAATCGGATATGTGCATTTCCATCTACCATTTAATCGAACAGATTGGACACCAACTCACATGACTCTTTTCAATGGTCAGGCTGCAACAAGGGCTCTTGTCTTTTTTTCTCCGCCTTGAGAGACAATGTTTTGGTGACCTTTAATGACCACTTTCAAGGCCCAGAAAGGTAGTAAAGACATCGTTAAAATCTCCCATGTGACTACAGCGGTGCAACCTTACTTTTATGAAGTGACAAGAATACTTTTTGTGTGCAAAAACAAACAAAAATCACAACTTTATTCAACAATCTCTTCTTGTCTCTGCGAGTCTCCAACGCTGTTGACGTGTAAACAGTGCAGCACTTCCGAGTTCTACTGCAGAATGGCGGCTCACCATTGGTTAGCTCTTGCGTCAGCATCACACGCATGCGTTGTGGTGCTCACATGAACAGCGTCGGCCAATGGTAAGCCGGCGTTTTGACGTAGCGCTTCGAAAGCGCAGTACTGGTTACACTACGTCAACAGCGTAGGAGACTGGCACAGTCGAGAAGAGACTGTTGAATAAAGTTGTTATTTTGGAGGTTTTTTGCACACAAAAAGTATTCTCGATGCTTCATGAAATTAAGGTTGAACCACTGTAATCACATGGACTATTTTAACGATGTCTTTCCTACCTTTCTGAGTCTTGAAAGTGGTAATTAAATAGCTGTCTATGGAGGGGTCAGAAAGCTCTCGGATTTCATCAAAATATCTTAATTTGTGTTCCGAAGATGAACAACGGTCTTGCGGTGAGCAATTAAATAACAGAATTTTTATTTTTGGGTGAACTATACCTTTAATTAACATAATATGATGCATCATTTGAGAAATTAACTAGCTAGACACAACTGTTCCCAAAACCATAGTAACTTTAACGCACTTCTCGTCTTCAAACCACAATGTAGCTGTCATTAATGGCTGCAGTTCCAACCACACAACTTTGCAAATATGTTTGCCCACAGAGAATCTCGTTGCTAATGACAAAAATTGCAATCATAGTTGGCTAACAATGCTTTTGGGAAAGGCACCCCAGGGCGTGTTTCTCTCACCAGTGAGTGGAAAGCAAGAAAATGTAAATAAAATCCGGAGGACACCGGAGTGATTTAAGCTGAGGATGGGTAATCTTTGTCACTTCACTCATATGCTGTTCCAAACAGGCTTTCAGTCTGAGTGGGGACACACAAAACTTGAAGAAGTATACAAACTGAGGTGTGATTCATATGGAAACAAGCAAATTTCAGAAAAAAGTAAGCATGAAGATCATTAATACATGACAACCTTTCTTGTGTTATGACAGAAAATGTCATAGCCTGCATTGATTACAGTAAAATTTTATTTTACTGTAGGCCTACTAAATCGATGTTAAATTTAGTAAAATACTAACAGTTTTAAATAATTGGAGAATCTTGCACACCATGTTCTCAAATAACCTGAAACAAAGTTTCACTCCTATTCATTCATCAGAATATGACCCTGCCAAATATAAAACAACAAACTTCCCTTTTAACACGGTAACCACAGTTCAAGGAAAAATACCATAATTAGGACTAAAAATTATTTTCTGATTAAACTGAAGCAACTTAATATTTGCCACCGTTGCCTAAAAAAAATAAAAACATTTATCAAAATGACAGCTTAAATTACATAAATATAGCTTCCTAACCTGTTTAAACTTTAAACGGCCCAGCATATTAGTTTATTTTACTTTAACTGTAGCAAATATGTCATTTTGGTTCAACTCTGGTTAACTTACCATGGAGTTAATTGAGAGTTCAGACAGTGTTCTGGTTACCCTTTACACATAACACCGAGAAGTAGTGGTGGGGATTGAAACATTGGTTCATTCAAGTGGTTGGTGTGGGTTTTGGGTGATCAATAACCCCTCCGACAAGTTTATTTGATGCGGACTCACCTGAGACACGAGAGGGATGAGCGTTTGTTCCACCGAGCGAGTTTGGATTTCCAGCCCGCAATCAAAGTTCCCACCGCCGCCGCACGGAGACGAAGCCATTCCCGCCGATCCGACCCCCACGAGTGCTCACGAAAACACTGAGTTTTGGAGTCTCCCAATGCTGCAGGCGTTTGTTTGGGTTAGTTTAAAAGCAGCGATCCCTCCGTGTGTTATGCACTGTAATCCACGCGCACCCGCTTCTGAGTGACGGACTGCTCATGTAGGCTACATGCAATATAGCAAACTACAACGACAGTCAGGACTGACTGCTGCAGGCAACCACTGGCGAGTCAGTATCCGAGAGCGAACACAGGCTGAGAGAGGGAGCGTGCGCGCGCGGTCAGAAGCAGACTGTGCGCAAGCAGCAGCACAATATGTCCACAATATGAGTGACAGTGTGTTTTTATCTCACCCAACTTTTCATTTCACTTTCTGTTCATTATTGGTTTTGCCTTTTTCACTTTTACCTTCGCTTCACATTTCATCTTCCTCTTTTACTTATGTATGTTATTAGGCATTCATTTAGCAGTTTTTAGTATATGTATCTATAAAGTTATTATTTGTATCTATAGTGTATAGGCTACTCGAAAGTGGACAAAATTATTTTTTAGTACAGTGTTACCAAACCTTTGTCTTACATAACAGTACGCCCAACCAGTAAGGATTTAACTCAAATAATATTAAAATGACAAAATTATATTACAATTATTACAATGAACAAATCTTAAACAATGTTTTGTTCCTAAAAAGTAACTAAATGTTGGCCTGTTAACCACAAATAATAATGGTTGTACCTTAATGTTTTGACAACCACTGATTAATTTTCATTATTGTTAACTATATATTTTATTATACTATACTATATTCAAATATAATCTAAAAATAAATATGAAAAAAAAAAAATATATATATATATATATATATATATATATATATATATATATATATATATATATATATATATATATATATATATATATATATATATATATATATATATATATATATATATATATATATATATATATATTATATTATTATTTTATTTTTTTTCTCCAAAAACTGAAATAGACTATTCTGATGACAAACAACTTGCATGGGCATTTCAAAAAAAAAATGTGTCTAGCAAAATGTAATAATATTCACACAACCTGACAACATTTGCAAATGTTTTGTTAAGCACTACGTTCATTGCACACAAAAGCTGCAAAAGCTTTGGAAATGCAAATCGACAGTTATTTGTTGTACCAATACAGCACATTAAACTAAAATCACTGAGAGCTGTTTATTTTGAGGGGTGGATTGAAGGGTTTCACTGCCTTGCAAAAGAAACATGGTGTACATGCTGCAACTGTTGCGATTTGAATTGTTATTATTCCCATAACTATAATGTATTTCCACACATCTCACACCAGCTCATGCCCGTGCATTTCTGTGGTGCTGCTGAAGTAACAATAGTCCATTTATTAAATGCTAATTGAAGTTACTAATCTCTTCACAAATGCGCACCGTGTCCCAAATGTCTCAGCCTGAGATTTTCTCAGTCTCTTTAGAATAAAATGCTGCGATTCAGTGTTTCTCAATTGTTTGCGATGGGCTGTGAAACTCTTCCGCCAGCATATTTCTAAAAGGTTGGGATGGACATCATGTTTTAAGCAGGGCAGTCTATTCACTGTGAAAGCCTCAGATGGTATAGTGATTCCCCCTGAGATTTCATCAATTGAACCAGCACTGACCTACTTCTCAGGAGATTTACTGTAAAGTTAGTAGTTACCTCAGGTATTTGATAGGTTATTAAAAGGAATAGTTCACCCAGAAAGGGGAATTCACTTTCTTTCTTCTGTGGAACACAATAGAAGACATTTTGAAGAATTTTTTGACTGTCCATACAATGGAAGTCAGTGTGGTCCAGTGTTGTTTTGGACCCGATCGATTTTCACTGTGTGGGAAAAAAAAAACACTTTTCACTAGGCTATATCTTCTGTTGAACTCCATCTTTAAATAATGCATGCCTCAAACCATGAGTGTTCCTGAAATGTGTGAATTGAGCTGTTTGTGTCATCTTCTTGCATAAGTAACCAGCTTTGTTTAATTTGTAAGGCAGTAATTCAAGCTTCCAGGGATGTGTGTTTCCTCTGAGTCATGAGTATCAGGTGACATGAGAACACTTCCTCAAACCAGTGCAGCTAGAGCAGTGGCCAAATAAACTCTACTGAACCACACAGGGACTGTGAGCCTCAAATGTGGTTTGTCCTTATCCAGCACAAATACAGAGAGGTCCACCACTTTGCAACCTGCTGGCTTGAAAGCTGACAACAATGTCAAGTGTCTTAAATGTGATCTGATCATGTTTTCTTCAGAATTGCATATTACTGCAATGCACTGTATGGTATCTGATAAATGACTGACATTGTGTTACAGTGTGAAAATGGATGCATTATTCAGGCAATTTGTTTTCTCTCTCCCTCAGAATTTAGTTGGGTTATTTGAGGGGTTATGTTTCTCTGAAGGGTTATGTTTCTCTTTAAATGTGTACAATGAAATATTTTTAGGGTAAAAATGTTGAAGTCCATTATTAAGCAAAAAAGAGACAACTATACGCAAGCTAAACAAAAAGCTGATTCCCCCAAAATTGTAAACAATGCAGCTCTATGGCCAACCAAAGGCTGATCGACGGAGTCCTTGAGAAACCTGTCTGAAAACAGTCACTATTTTTGTGATTTTGTTTGGCGACAGAAATTAAACCCAATATTTCTATGTGAAACGGATTAACAAAAAAGAAAAGAAAAATATATCAATCGGTTGTTGATTGCAAGAAAGGGAATAGGTTGAAGCGGACTAAATGATTGGAGGATCCTGTACATCAGAGAGAAGTCTAATGTTTCACTGGAAGATTGAGTTTTCGAATTTTGACAAAAAATAACGAGGACAAAACAAATAAGGAAATGAAACATATTCATGGATGAATCGATCTCAAAAAGATCAATAAAAAACATTTAGAAAATAGACTGAATTTCCATTTCAAAATCTTTCCCCTCAGCAGAGAGCACACATTTGCCCATGGCTGCCGCTGCCCCTATTGTACTTGAGCTTGCATCTTTAGTAGAACAGACTGCTTTTTTCTGCCCTTCCTTCACTCTTCTTAGAAATGCTGACAGCATTTTTTCCCTCCTGAGTTCCCTGTGTTGCTCAGTGCCACAAGACGAGGCAATGTACAGAATGTAGACATCATAAATGAAGGGACTTAGGACAGAGAAAGGAAAGTGCAAAGTGAGCACATTCATCACCCTGGAAACATGGATTTGCATTCTAGCAGAGTATCAGATCCAAAGTGAATCTCTAAGCCTTTCTTTACGCCTTAGTCAAACTGATTACAATACCTATCATTTGTGGGTCATTGCTGGCAGACAAGCTGATATTCAAAAACTTAAGTGAATGTAAATTGCCTACTGCAGTAAAGAAAATCCACCCCGGTGAATGGTGGAGCGAAGTGTTTTGACTAATGTTAGTTAATACAAATCTTCTCAGTCTGGAAGATGACTGGCCTCAGCAGTGTCAGCTTAAAGCCTTCTTGAGTTTATTTAACCATTAGGCGTCAGAAAGAAGCTTGCTGTTAGTAAGCTCTTTTTTGTTTCAGATTTCTAACAGGACATAATACGGGACGGACCATACCAATAACCAATAAGCGGGAATCAGGGGGCCCATTTTATTTGCCCATATATTTGGTTAACACTCCAGTGCATGTTCATGGAGTATCTCTGGAGATCGTCAAAGGTTTCTATTTACAAAGTGTTTTTTGCTTGTCTGGCTATCACCAGACCAAGCTCACTTTAAGATTGAACATTAGTCTGGGGAGTCTGCTATGTATTTTCTACTGAACAAGAGGCGTGATAAACGAGCATAAATTAAATGACTCTGTATGCAGTTGGATAGTCCTTCAACCAATCAGACCACAAGAGGTGTGATCAACGGGCAACGACCCATCGCTTCTCTATCCGTCCGCGTGTTAAACCCACCAATAGCATGCCAGGTGGATAAGCCAGTCTGTGATTGGTTCCCGCAAAAGTGTAACAGAAGCAGTAGAAATGAATGTACAGGTTTCCAGACTGAGTTGCAGGGCGAAATCAAACCGTCGGCAGATCAGGCTGGGTTTACACAGTCTAGGTTTTTGCAGCATTGCTCAACATAGCCAATCACATACAATCTGCTGTTTCCTTGAACGCAGTGGCCAATCTGAGGTGTTTTAGTTAGTCAGAATTCACTCACCGCTCAAAACGCTGGAGTCTTTGTTCAGTGCTGAGTTCTGCACACTAGTGAATCCTCTCATTATAATAAACAAACCGTTGACACAATGTAAGTAAGAGATTCATTGTGTTATAACTCGGGATGCATCAATACCATTTTTTAAGGACAGAGTACGAGTCTGATTTTTTTTTCTGGTACTCGCTGATACCAATACCTGTACATTTATTAATATCTTTTTTTTTTCCTCTTTTTTTGGGAGGGTGATGTGGCAGATTTCCAAACACAACACAGTGAGAATGTAGGACAGCTTCTTTATTATTACTCGAATGAAAAAAGTATTATTTGTACGTGCTTATCACAAACTTAAAGCACAAATTTCAGTGTCCAATAACCTTCAACGGGGATAGTTACCATTATAATAATTTTTTAAAAAGCATGCAGTTCGCAATATGTGGGTTGTGGTCATTCATTTTGAAGTACTTCCACACCCCTGAGGCTGACATTGTGTCTGCTGCTGCCACCGGTGTCTCTGTGCACGGAAAATTCTGTCAGTTACGGCACGTGAGCTTGGTATCCCTAATTATAACACAACTGTGTGATAGATCGCCAGTTCCGGTCCTAGATTTCTGGGGGCCCTAGGCAAAACTTTGTCTGGGGGCCCCTGTCAGTGCGTTCATAAAAACCTCGAAATGACCCCTAACCCCTTAAAGGTGGGGTACGCTTTCTGGTAACCGATGTTGATATTTCAAATCACCAAAACAAACACGCCCCTATTTTGATAGCTCCGCCCCACACATCTCTTTCTGTCGTCGCTCGGCTAATGTCCGTCCTGTGTCATGTCTTTTGAATAATGACATGCACTGAGTGCTCTCTTCTCCCCATCATTAGTAGACACGCCCCTTAGTGCTGATTGGCTACAAGTTTGTTTTGGTCCACGGCCCGACACTTATATAAACATTTTTGAAATAACACTTACTCCACCTTTAATCTGTTCTTTCAGAGCAGTTTCACTGTCAACCAACAACAGTGAGTTGAAACATTCAGTAAATAAAAAATAAAAGCAATAGGACAAATACAACAGAAAAAAAGATATGAATGAAATGAACAATTTAGCCTACTGCTTATAATAGCCTACTATGCAGTCTTCACCGTATTAATTAAAATATACTTTAATTCTTATTAACGTTACTAATATTATTCAGTGAAAAACAGCGGATGATTCTCTTGTTTTCTTTCGTCATTTTGATGAACAAAAGAGGGGTTTATTAGGCTGCTGTCTCTTTAAAAGCGAATGCACAGACCTAATACCCTGACAAGCATTCGTTTACTATCCCAGCTCACAGAATAATCCTCCTGTTCACTTAAACCATAACTGAATGCATTTACGGACATTTTGACATATTTTTGAGTGTATTTGTCTGTTTAGGCACCCACCAGAAGCCCAAAGTAGCCTGTAGTAGGCTACTTGTCCGTGTTTTTCTCCATCTCGGATTGCATAGAGTTTGCAATGAACTGAAGTGAGTGTGAGTGAGTGTGTGAGTGTGTGAGTGTGTGTGTGTGTGTGTGTGTGTGTATGTGTGTGCGTGTGTGTGTGTGTGTGTGTGTGTGTGTGTGTGTGTGTGTGTGTGTGTGTGTGTGTGTGTGTGTGTGTGTGTGTGTGTGTGTGTGTGTGTGTGTGTGTGTGTGTGTGTGTGTGTGTGTGTGTGTGTGTGTGTGTGTGTGTGTGTGTGTGCGCAAAAATGCAGGAGGGAGTGTGTATTTCCCAACGCTATTTCCATATGTGTATGGAGTTTGACCTCACATATTTGCTCACCCTTCCATGTGGACCATAAAGGTAATTACACTACTGTCTGTGAAGCCGGAGAAATCATGTGGTTTTGTTACAAAGCAAGAAAACATGTAAGAAATTGAGGGACAGGTAATTGATACATATGCTTGTGACAGATTAAGATGGTGGATGATCATTGTCAAGTCCAGAATGTTCTGGAACACAACAAATGTTTCTAGCATTCCATTGTAAAAATGCTTCAAACCAGGTTGCGCAAGCTTGTACCTATGTAAAGTATTTCAATCACGGCCAGAAGAAAAAAAGATGAACTGAAGATAACCTTTTGACACCCAGAGGTTAAATTGATGTCAGCCATATTTCACACTCATATTCACACTATGTCATCATATTTAAAGGGCTAGTTCAGCCAAAAATGTTCCAGTGTATGACGTAGGACTCTCCGGTGAGAATATGCTAATTCTCGCGAGAACCGAGTTTTGTTTTGCTCTATCCTCAGCGCTTCCGCATTCGTCACTGGAACTTACGGTACGCCTGCATCCTACTTCATACACTGAAACGCGGGTGTGACAGTTAGCGGAAGTTAGATATTACAGTTTGTGAAGTTTTAAATATGGATATTAAACGCATGGCTTTGCTTCAGAAGGACTTTATTAACCCCCCGGAGCCACGTGGAACACTTTTATGATGGATAGAAGCTCTTTAATGGACTTCAAAACAGAAACAGCCATTCACTGCCATTATAACGCTTGGAAGAGCCAGGACATTTTTTAATAAAACTCTGATTGTATTAGTCTGAACGAAGAATATCATATACCCCTGGCTTGAGGGTGAGTAAATCATGGGCTAATTTTCATTTTTGGGTGAATTAACCCTTTAACAAGATCAACCAAAATACTTATATATTAAAATGCATTACATTAATTAACTAATTTTATAATAATTAATTTTAGATATACCGATAATATAATAATAAATATATTAAAATAAATAGTGTTTGTATTGTATAAATAACTACTTTCAAAATTCTTTTTAAGGATTTTTTAAAAATTTATTTTCTTAGATCTGCATCTTTATTAAGGCCTTTATCCTTCCTAGAAGATCTTTAAAGGTCCTTTATCTGTTGCCAATTTCCCTCTTCAGTTTTAATCAATTATAAATCGTCACATTTTCAAAGGGATTATACGATTGTACTTCATAATCCTTATTGCGTGAAACATATTCTGTGCGAGCTCCTCATTTCAGAAGCCAAGAAATCTTCATGACATGAAGCAGAGAGTGGTTTTCACTTAAGGTGTTTGATAATAAAGAGTCAGAGCACTAATAGCTATTTCAGAGCTCCGGCTCAGCCCTCGCCTGGCCTGTTGTCATTAATCATCTCGTCTCAAAGGTTCAGAATCAACCATAGCTTATTGTTCATGATCTTGTCAAGCAGTCAGCGGGAAACCATTTCTGACAAAACTGTCACAGAGCCTTTGCAATTGATGCCTGGCAGCCCTTCTTGGATCGCCCGTGTCTGACAGCCGAGCTGAGCTCAGACAGGAAGTGAGACGCTTGGTGATGGTGCTTTACATCTGGTCAATAAATGAATGAGGTGCAACCAAACTAGTTATTATAGACATCTAAGGCAGTTTATATGGTTCAGCATAAAACAGGGATCCTTATAGATCCTTGTAAGGTAAAGTAATGTTTCTTTGTAAAATAGAATGTGACAGGTTTATTGCACAACTATCTTTATAACCAGAGGGCTCAGTGATAATCTCCTTTCCCTTTAAAGTATTTAAAGCACGTCTGCACCAAAGAGAATTTCAAGACAGACATACAAGGTTTCAAATCACAACAGGCGTTTTAAATAAAGATTTATTCTCTGGTGTGCTTTGTAGTGGCATTTATTTTATTGTTTATGGAGACATTTCTATACTGCAGCTGGTAGGGTCATTGGTATTATATAACAGAAATGGAAGCTAACACATTGAAAACAAATGCATCACATCAAATGCTGCCAAACTATGTTATAACCTATTTAAGTTTTTTGCAGTGGCATTTATTTATTATAATTGTGTAGATTGATTTAAGAATCACTGGTCAGTGCTCAGTTAATTACATATCTAGCTCCATCTGCTGGTGATGCAGTAGTATGACTATGTCTTTAAATGTCTGCGCACCACGCATCACTACCTGATCACTACACATCACACACACATCATAATGGAAGCGAATTGGGTGAAGTCATTAAAATATGCATGCAAATATGTATTTACACAACAAACTTTTAAGTGTAACGTTTACTTAAGTAATGCAGTGCCCAGTTCTTAACCTCTGATCCATTAGATCAAGGCCGTAACCATGTCTTGAACATTGGGAGGACCAAAGTTGTTTTTTTTTTTTTTTTTTGAAAGAGGAGGAGGGGTGGTCTTTTTATTTAAAGAAATTAAATAATTAAAAGGGATTTAAAGGGAATAAAGAAATAACCATGGTCAAATAAGTTCCTGGACTAGTTATAGCCTAATTTATTTAAACTCTTTGCAAATTAGATTAGATTAGATTAGATTCAACTTTATTGTCATTACACAAGTACAAGTACAAGGCAACGAAATGCAGTTTAGGTCTAACCAGAAGTGCAATAGCAGCAAGTGCAGGATATACAATGGATGCGTAAGTGCAGGACATGGATATGTACTGAATATGTATAAATATGTATAAATAGAGAGACGTTATTACTATAAACAGAACTGAATTTACAGGTGAATATGTACAGTGAATAAATATACAGATGGCTATTACTATAAACAGAATTTACAGGTGAATATGTACTATGAATACAATATACAGATGGCTATTACTACAAACAGAATTTTACAGATAGAGGTATACAATAATATGCTAGGCTAATATGAGGAATAGCAGTGGATTAGGGTAGTGCAATAAATTATGGACAGAGCTATCCGGAAAAAAAAGTGTAAAGTGCAGTGGAAAGTGGTTGCATATTACATTTAGAAGTACAGTGCAAAATGCAAATGTAAACATTGGTACTATAAATACAGTCGGCAGTGCAAATGAGCATAATCCAGTTAAGATATGGCAGTGCAAGATGCATATGTAAACAGTTGTTACTGTGATAAACAGTCGGTAGTGCAAATAACAAAGTGAAGGAAGATGTGAGGTAGGAGAGTTATCAGTTTATGAGGGAAGTGGATCAACGGGGGTTTGAGTTCAATAAAGAGACAGCTCTGGGGAAAAAACTGTTCTTTAGTCTGCTGGTCCTGGTCCGGTGGATCCTGAAACGCCTGCCGGAGGGCAGGAGAGAAAACAGTCTGTGGGCTGGGTGAGAGGAGTCCTTGAGGATGCTGCGAGCTCGATGCAGGCAGCGTTTCCTCTGGATGTGTTCGATGGCAGGCAGTGGAGTCCCTGTGATGCGCTGGGCAGTTTTCACCACCCGCTGCAGTGCCTTGCGCTCCGCAACAGAGCAGCTCCCATACCACACTGCCACACAGTTGGTCAGGATGCTTTCTATTGCGCAGCGATAGAAGTTCACCAGGATAGCCGAGGAGAGCTGATTCTTCCTCAGTGTCCTCAGGAAGAAGAGGCGCTGGTGAGCCTTCTTGACCAGGCTGGAGGTGTTGGTCGTCCACGACATGTCCGCCGAGATGTGGATCCCCAGGAACTTGAAACTGGAGACACGCTCAACAGCCATTCCATTGATGTGGATGGTGTCGTGTGTGCCTCTTGACTCTTTCCTGAAGTCCACGATGAGCTCCTTCGTTTTGGTGGTGTTGAGGAGCAGGTTATTATCAGCGCACCATGTGGCCAGGTGCTGGATCTCCTCCCTATAGGCAGTCTCATCGTTGTTGATGAGATAATATTTTGAGATAATATCAAATAATATTTTATTTAAAAAATATGAGCATATTCACTCGTGTTTGTATGTCTAATATGTCAACAACAACAACATCGTGTCTTGTCACATTCAGTTATTAATGACATCATTATTTAAATGATAGCAATTCAAAATGGCGAAATTACATTAAAAAAAGTTTAGTAGTTTGCATCATGTATATCGTTCAACATCTCCATTTTTGTCAAATGTTAAATGTTTAGCTACGTAAAACGTATACTATATCTTCTGTATGATTTATAAGCTTGTTTCCTCATGGGAACCTCAAATTATGTCCCAATGGTCACATGAGTCCCCAATGAGTATGTGTGCATTCAGGTTGAAGTCCCCACTCGAATAGAAATACACACACACACACACACACACACACACACACACACACACACACACACACACACACACACACACACACACACACACACACACACACACACACACACACACACACACACACACACACACACACACACACACACACAAAGTACTTTTGAAAAATATGTTTAAAAAGACTCCTGTCATATCCCTCCCCTAATAAAAGCTGTAACCTCATGGGGGAAGATAGGTTGAGATAAAAGTCACATGAATGATTTTCACACGACAGCCAAATTTCTTTAACTCATCTGGACATTTCCGCCTGTGCAATGAAAGACTCATAACGGACTGAGAATTTAGTCAAATAGTCAATTTCTACATTGAGATTTGTAACGTTTTGTTTGATACTGTATCCATGCCACTAGGTGTCAGTAAATGCCTGAGTGTATCGGTCATATCGGTCAAAGAAACACACTGTAAACGCCAAATTAGTGCACAATTAAAGAGCAGATGTTGGTATGTATCAGTCTTTATGATTTTTCCCCACTAACCCTTGATACACATAAGTAGCTAATGGCAACAAACTGGACTTAGTTTTGGCTATCCAAAACTGTGGCTTAGCTACCAGTCATGCTGCTATGTTTAGCCCGCTGTAATTAATTACCCTTCATAATCTGTTCCCTAGAACATAACTTATTTTCTTTGCTTATGCATTCAGTCTACTACAAATTATGCAACTCATTTGATTAACAGTCCATTCTCCTCAGACAGAGTTTAGTGTAGACGAATGTTAAAGCATCCTGACATTTTACTCATGCTAGGTTTAATGTTTATTTTATGAACATTTTATGTATGTTATGTCATCTTGTTTTGTGGATGTTTTTTGTTGTTGTTGGTTTGTTTTTTAATTGGTTGGTTGGTTGGTTGATTGATGATTGATTGATTAACAGATCTCAAAGGGAAATTACTGTTTGTGGAAAATATTTCAGAATCGATTTATTCTGGATAAATCCCATGTAAAACGAAGTATAGAGCCGTTCCAATGTCTTGTCTGCCTGTTTTTGGTTATGACATGACACAGCAACTGGAAAATAAGTAATCTGAATGTTTATGTGGAAACTTGTCTCAGACTTCCAAAGTCAAGTTTTACATGGCGTACTGCCTTAAAGTTGTTTCATAACAATATTTTCATTTGAACTTTCTTTATAGATGGTAAAAATGTCTTCAGCGCAATTGGGGAATTTACTGAAATGTGGTCATGTCGACCTCCATGCAGGTAAATCAACCTCTTATCACAGCAGGCCATTGATTATTTACAATCTGCATATTACTCAGTTTTGTATTAAAATGACTTATGGAACATCTGTTAGATTCATATCATGTTTTTCCAACATAAACACTGACCAATAGCAAAAGGTACATAATGTTTAGACGATAATAAAAGCAAAGTGGCATTGGCACTGATATTTATACTCTTACCAATACAGCCAATAAGACTGGGCCAAGTACATGCATTAAGGAAGTGAAGACCACAGTCCATCTAAACTCAACTCTATAAAAAAGCATTCACAGAAATAGTATGACATAAAAATAGAATTCATAATTAGACTGACAAATAATGACCTACTCTGGTCCTGAAGTTCCTGTCAAGACAGTTGACTCTTGGTAAAATGTTCTCTGTTATATATGATTACATGATATATATAGTAGATCAAGCATACTACCTAGCTGTCAAATACATAACGAAAAAGCCATAGCTATATTTAGATTAAATTTGTTTAAAGGATTATTACAATTTCCAGAAGCCTTCATGAAGAAGAGTAACGGTTCCAAACACTTGGGAGAAATGTTTCCTAAAGTTTGAGTTCCTGTCGAGACATAAACACTGTTGATAAACTGAACAGAATGACACGGGCCAAATCTCAGATGATTAAGAGAGAACAGATTGTTGGCTCAAACAGAATCCCACCTGCCTGCCATAAACTACTAACTAAACCCTGCATTACTTACTTGCATACGTGGCTGCAGTGACAACCTCTGTTTGCAAGCTTCTGATGCTTAATAGAATTATTGTCGCAAAAGAGTTCGCCCAAAAATCACAATTCTGCTCATAATTCTAAGCATTAATTACTCATCACAGACAAAATAACAGCCTATCAGTTTGTAGAGACATTTTCATTTTTGGTTGAACTATCCCTTTAAAAAAACATGCATATTTAGAAATGTTGTTGATTCCCAACACCCAAGACAAAAGACAAACCCTGAAAAGAAATGTTTCATGCAAAATCACTCTAATTATTCTAATTTTAAATAAATATCTATTTCTATGGGTCAGTAATGCATTATAAATATTTTTGGGTACATTTGAATAAATAAATATATATAAGGTGCTGATATAGTACAGCAAAGCACCTATTTTGTTTCAGACTTATTTATGATTTTGTCGGAAAACATCTGGAACACATCTGCTTCCTCAAACGGGAGGAAAAGTGTTTAAATGTGCCTTTCCAGTGCATACTTCTCAGTACATGCTCTCTTTCTCTTGTATGAGAAGAGTCATAACTCTCATATATATGACTGAAAGAATATTTAATCTTCAGAGTTCAGACTGAACCATGACATCCCTCTTTTGACCCGTCTTGAAATTTGAAAAGGCACAAATGGTTGCGGAAATGCATTTAAAATAGATATGTCAGAAAAGGCAGTGAAAAATGCTTCTGGTAATATTGTCTTTTTTATTTATTTAAGCTTATTTGTAGCAGAATAGCTTGATTTTGTAATGTTCAATAGTCTTAGTTTATTCCCTCACATTAAGTGAATGAAACCTGCAAGCAATTTGAGTATAATGGAAATGTCAGGACAGTTAGGTCATGCCACAGTTGAGATTAATTGGACAACTATATGGAAGCACAATAGGAAAAGCTTTCACGGATCACATTCAGCTTTTACTAGCATCTAAATTAACGTTTCATTTTAAAACATACAAGTCATTTAATTTCAGATAAAATACATGAAAGTTCTTTTTAAATAGTTAGTCGTTTTTATGATGTGTGAACTATCACTCGCAGAAGTAAGACATGACTTGTGTGCCGCAACAGCATGATACTTTTTTTAAAGTGTTGCAAGACAGACATGTTTTTGTGGCTTTCCAAATAGAGTGTCATAGCCAACACTTTATATCTTGACCAAGACTGCAGTCTGAGAATGATTGTCTCATTTATCTACTGTATACACAATGAAAAGAACGGGAGCATATAGACTTAATAAGCCTGAGAGTAAATTATATTCACACAGAAAACCTGCATGTATATACAGTATAAATTCCAATTATTTTGTAGGATTTTAGATAAAAATTGTTATTACAAAATAGGGCGGTAATTAGATAAAATACTTTAAGGAACTCGCCGAATGCGTAATATCATTGGGCCTGCAGCACTCATGGTACGGGAGCAAAGTTCCTCGATTATTACGCAGGAATGAGAGAATAGTTCCTAGCCATATCGGCCTAGAAAATCGCAACTTTTCATTTTCCGTCGGTCTTTGTACACGATGTAACTATACACATCACAACATGTAAATAGGAAAATGTTGGCGTTATTAAGTCACTTTAGTCACATTTAGTCACTCACATCCAGCAGTAGGCTAGATGGAGCCGTTTACCTCCAGTCTTTGTGCTAAGCTAGGCTAGCGGTGGGTGTGTCAGACAGAGTTATGGCACGCACAGAGATGAGAATGGTATGTATGGACTTATCTAACTCTGGGGGATACAGTGAATAAGCTAAAGTCCCAAAAAGTCGGCGTGTTCCTTTAAATCCAAATTTGTTTGGGGTTTTTTCAGAAGGGGCTGTAGGACAATAGCATGCTTAAAACAAATTGGAACTACTCTTGTAAAACATCTGTTAATTAAAGTAAGTATACTGGGACCAATGATATTGGAAGTCTGCTTAACTAATCTTGATGGAATAACACTGCGACACCAATTTGTAGGTTTCAGTTGGCCATCTCAGGTAAAGACCGAAAAGAAATTGGTGTAAGTTGATCAAACACAGCAGAAATGGTACAAGTAAGTAAGGGGCTGTATAAAATGCGTTCAATATGCAACCTGATATCAATTTTCTGAACAAAAAAGTTCAACAGATCATCAGACACAATGGCAGACAGATCAGGACATGTAACAGTTGAATTACATGTCCTGATCATGTCCTGGAGTTAAAGGTCCCATGGCATGGCATTATTTTTTAATGTTTCCTGAGGTGTACTTATATTGTTAGTATGATTTTTACATCATAAAATATCATAATTTAGAAATAAAAGGCATTTTTTCTATACTGCTGTTTGCCCTGTGGCTGAAGGCCCTGTTACAAGAGGCGTGTCTGCTGTGAGACTTCAGTAAAAACGCCCACTGTTGTGATTGGCTGACATCTTTGCATTTGATATGAGCGGAGGGGGCGTGGTTTAACGAGGTCTACGAGGCACGAGCAGGCACGAGCTGCTGCCAGAGAGACGGATGGACCGGAGTTCACTTCACATCGGTTCTGTCAGTCTCAGTTCAGTGAACTGTTTTAGTTACAGCATATACTTCAGGTTATTAGTCTATTTCTAGTCGGAGGGGCTGTCACTCATGTCAGAAAGTTAGTAACTTTAGTAAATTATGGATCAGCGCTGACTGGAGACGCGAACCGTTTAGAACGATTCAGTCCGATTTGGTGAACTGATTCGGTTCACTAAAAAGAACCCGTTCAAAAGAAAGATCGTTCGCGAACCGGACATCACTAATGTTACCAGAGACTGAGCTCAGCGATTGCTAACAAAGTTATTTATAGTAACTACTGAGTTATGAGAGCGCTGTCAGTCAGCGCGATTTTATTGTGTTTGTATTTGAGAGTTCTGAATAAACATGAGTCCCAGTCACGCCGAGTCCGTCTTCATCATTATTACCAACTTTGTAACACATGCAAAGTACCATTACAGCTGTCGAGATGAACGAGTTATGAGTAAGTGTTGACAATACCATTTATTTTTAGATATGTTCCTATCATATGGAAAGCGTCAGTGACGCGCGTTGAGTAACAAAGACACAACAGCAGTAATCGAATGTAATCCAGTTTATTGTGGGAAAAGCTGGCTAGCCTAGCCCAGATACCCTCACGGTTACCCCCCTTCTGCTTAATCTCGCGCCGCGTTTGGTGCCTCCGCTGTGGGCCAGATGCAGTACTGGGGTCGGGGATGTTGGAGGCCGACCGATCAGTGCAGCCCGAGCCTCGGCGTGTGTAAGGTTTATCTCTAAAGATGTAACGACTGTATGCACATTGTAGAACCGATAGACGCGACGAGGACGTACAAAAACACTGACTCACAAGATAGAAAACACGAAACCGCTCTGTCGGGAGAGAGAGAAGCCGCAGCGTGTGCACGAATAATAAATAATTAGCTACACATAAGAAATCACTGATCACAGATCAGAAGGAACTGAAAAAAGACTTCTGTTTTCATTTGTACATCCAAACACTGAGAAACTGCCAGCGTTCACTCGTTCACAAGCAATGATGCAATGATCTCTCAAGCGCTTGCATGGGCGTGCCAGATTCTCTGGGCGGAGGAAAGGGAGGTAACCGTTCCTGCTTGGACGTCAAACCAGGAGACTTCAGGATTGGCTAGTCTGGCCTGTCATTTTCTCAAAGGCAGAGAGAGACAGCCAGAACTCGGGTTTACACCGATCAACATTTCTATCCACTTGGGGACAATATTCAGGCTAGGGGAACTCATATTAATGTTGAAAAACCTCATAAAATGAAAATTTCATGCCATGGGACCTTTAATATTGAATGAAACTTGGTAGCACTTTATTTTACAATCCTGTTCCTTGTGTACATACTATATAGGCTACTTATTATAGTTACAATAACTGGGTAATAACCAGGTACTAACCCTGAGCCTACCCCTAAACCTAACTACCCATGTAAAGGTAAAGGTAACTACCCATGTAGTTACCTTTTATCAACCAGTACTTTCTTAGGTAAGTAAACTGTAAGTACACATAATGTAAAATAAAGTGCAACCAGTACTTTAGAATTGCCAGTGTACTTAATGAGTAAATCAGCAAAATAGTTTTTTTTAGCTGTCTTAAGTTAACTGCATTCTGATAGGTTGATAAAGACTGATATGTGATATGACACGTAATTTGTCCCTTTTTCACCTACGCTCTGCTCTCCTAGCCCCAGGCAACGTCATCCATCTAGGGTTCAGATTTGGACTTAACACCCTTAACCTTTAGAGGAGCGATGAAATTTAGGTTAGAGGAACATACATAACAAAAAATGTCAAGAGAAACATTCACATCCAGATGCAGGGAAGTGCTCTCAAGAGTAAAGGTAATATCCATAGACTGTAAAAAAAGATGGATGACCCGCCTTCACTCACTTCTGTTGACGTAAGTTACTGACGTAAGCCGCCAGTGTCCAAATATAGAGCTGACATCTTAGGACTCGAGTCTGCTCAGTAGTAAGCACGAAGTGCCGCCCACACTCCTAATCAACAACTTTTTGTAAAATAAACAGTTATGGAAATGGAGAGATTAAAGTTAAAGCTCCAATCTCCTCCCAAAGTTCCTGAAAAATATCCGTTAGTGCCTCAGTGACTACTTCGCTCAGAGAAGCTGTCAATTGCAGCTGTCAAGCATAATGTCACACCCCCGTTTTTATAGCATCAAATAACTTATTTAAAATCAAACACTTAAACTAGCATCAGCGTGATAAAAACAGCCTAAAATGACAGAAATCTTTGGACTCTTTCCGATAGCTCAAACAATAGAGCATGGCGCTTGCAACACCTAAGGTCATGGGTTCGATTCCCAGGGAAAGCAAGAATTGACAAAATATACCATGTGTATCTTGAATGCAATGTAAGTTGCTTTGGATAAAAGCGTCTGCCAAATGCATAAATGTAAATTTAAATGTAAATTAAAGAATGCATTTGAAGTGTAATTTGGTTGTTTAGTTTGTCTACGTCCCATTACATTTCATTTTATGACTTATAATGCATCCAGCCACCTGGGGGCGATTGAGAAGGCTTTGGCTTCACTTTTCAGGACACATGTGGCACACTTGGTATTTGTAATCAGTGTTGGGGAAAGTTACTTTGAAAAGTAATGCATTACAATATTGCGTTACTCCCTTAAAAAGTAACTAATTGAGTTACTTAGTTACTTTGTAAGAAAAAAAGTAATGCGTTACGTTACTTTTGCGTTACTTTTTCTCACCTGGGCTGGGCTTGCTTTTTTGTTTTGTTTTTTAATAGCAAAAAAAGTCATTTTTTGTGCAAATGTAAAGACCTCTTCATACCAAAATTGAAATAATAGGCCTCAGGCTGAGGTATAAATGTGCTGCCATTCTGGATAATGGAAGAATAGGACGTAGGAGAAAAACGTTTTACCAATAAAAACAAAAAATCTAGTAATTTTTGCTCATGGCTTAACTGAATCATCAAAGGTCAGCAGCACGACATTGGTCAATAAAGGTAGATTAAATGCATAAAAATATTTGTTTAATTTAACATTTATATATTTGAGGTTTGAGTACTCTGATTTTGCATTTGACTGATTTTATTCATTTTGAGGAGTACAGAATCTTTATTGTGCAAGTGAGATGAGTAAATGCTCACATTTAGTCTAGAACTACAATAACCATCATGTTTACACACAACGCCTCTCCACTTATTTTTCACAACATGGGGGCAGGAGAGCTGTCAGTCAAATAAATGTGAAAAAGTAACTTGCGTTACTTTTTTGAAAAAGTAACTCAGATATTTTGTTGTAAATTTGAAAAGTAATGCGTTACTTTATTAGTTACTTGAAAAAGTAATAATATTACGTAACTCAAGTTACTTGTAATGCGTTACCCCCAACACTGTTTGTAATATCAGGCCCAGAGAATAAAAAAATGTGTTTAAATGTGCTTAAATTCCGAACATGGTGAACTGGAGAACATGTATTGCGAATGATACAAGGAGTAGTTACAGTACAGGTAATAAGCATATGATCTGAGAGAGCTGAGTTATGAATTTCAACATCTTCAACAGAAAGGCCATAAGTCCATGGTAAATCCATGATCATGAGTAAGTCCATGTATGTAGACAAATTTCACCTAAAAACTCTGAGGACTCCATATAATAAAAAGCATGGCTAAGATTTTAAGGGGAAGCAATAAGCTTATAATATGCCCATTGGTTTAGACAGCTGGGCTGGAGGCTACATTACATCAAACATATTATATTCAGTGGCACAAAGCTCAACACTGCCTCCTCTATTCTTATTCGCAGTCAAAGGAAGAGCAGACATGCATGTTTTTATAATCAAAAGCTTAAACCACCACATACTGCTTCTGGTGTTTTGCTTGATCCCGAGAACTGTTAGATCATTACACAGATGTTGGAGATGTTACCACAGCGGGAAAAAAAGAGGTCTTTATCTTCATCTACCACATCCATCCCATCTCAAGGAAACCTGCCCTTGGGGTCTATCTCTAGTTACTGACTGTTTAGGAACAAAGTCCAGGAGTTGCTCTACCAATCTGAAGGCTATCATGATAATATCTAATGCTAGACCAGCATTAGGTGCTTTTTCAGAGGTTGAACTGTGAGATGACATGCTTTCCTTTGGCTTGCTATAGGAAATGTCTGTCTCAGACATGAATGCTTCTGGCCGTGTGTTCATTGGCAATTATATAAGCATTATGGTTTCAGATTTACCTTTGATCTGCACCTTTGATCTTCTCCCACCTTTGACATGGAATGTTTAACACATGTTATATGCATTTTGAGCCCTTTATATTGTCAAACTACAGATTTTGAGTCGATTCTTTTGAATGGTTATAGTTTGGGGCTGGCAACGATTTTAGCCCATCGGTTGAGATCACTAACTGATGAATTGATAACAGTAAATTACAATGTCCATGAGAGCAGCAGCAGGAGAAAAAGCTTGTAATAATTTCGACATCAAACCAAGCATATGTGCACCACCAAATGTGAGCTCCATATGCTTTCATAAAACCTATATGTTGCAAAACAGAAAATGCTTACTCATGCTTCAGCCAATCAAGTACAATCTGATAAAATAGCAAGAGCGAGGCTATTTTTAGGTGCATGTGGCTTTCTGTGACTCGTTTAGTTGACCATGTGAGAGGTAGTTGTGATCTTTCCATAAAACAAACTGAGCTGTACAAAACAAGATATAGAGTATAATGTTGACTTTTAGGTGGAGGGTTGATTCTATTTATAGAGTGGGAAAGCAAGCAAAACCACTTGTTTGTCTACTGGAATTACCCAGATTTAGACATATAAACAAACAAAATGCCCATTAGATAATCACATTCTCTTGGTGTGATCCAAACCACTGTAAAATATTTGATTACAGTAATAATAATAAAAAACTCAAAATAAAATGTTCAGAAGCGTACGGTAATGAAAATTTGGAGGGAAACGTTCTAAATTGCTATGAAAACAATTGAATACAAAATCTATTTCGGGCTGCATGTTTAAATGTTAATGCTTTTTATGTGAATCTAAATCCATTGAGAAAATGATTATTGCATTTATTGCAACAATAAGCCGAGCCATTCGATGATAAAAGCTATTAGTCTTTAATCTAATGTCTTTGTTTCAGCTCTCCTTATGGCTTGCTTGTGTTGCATGAGCTGAATGCTTGATAGGAATAAATGTCTCTAATTAACAACACTCCATATGGTGACCATTAAAATAATGCACTGTATGAACACAACATGAGCCAAACAGAGAGCCTTGACATTGAGAGTTTGTTTGTGTGGTTTAAATAGAGGATAAAGGCTCAACGTGTTTCTGCATTACAGTTTAGAGGTAAAATATACAGTTTATTTGTCTTTTTTCACGTCTAGAAGAGCAATAAACAAAAAAATACATTGCAAAAGCAAAGTTTTATTAAAATATAAGAGAAAATCTTGCATCTCTTTCCTCGTTGCTTTAATTAAACCTACTAGTTTGATGAAAGATAAAGACATAAGACATATGTACATTAAGTTATACATGCTTACAAATTTACACACACCCACAAATATCCATAAAACGTCTAGTCAAGTACTGCAATATACACTTGTTTCTAGAACATTCTTTTGCTGCATAATACAAGAACAGTTTTGGCTTCAGTGTTTATAAGGAAGAAACAGTGTGCTACTGTGCTTAATAGTGACGTTCAAAAGTACAAAAAAGCATGCACACCCCCTAAAATGTCACTGTAGGTGAAAAAATACAAACATAAAGTAAATCAAGGAAAAAAGTAGTGTGCATTTTTCTTGATTTACTTTAATAGTGAAACATATTGAAATTCCAATAGAATGAATCTCTCAAACACCCATCAGGAACGTGTCTGTGTCATATTCACCCTAAAATTTAAATAAATAAAGTATATTGTCCTTATAGAATTTTAAAGACATTTTTCATTTGGACACAATTTGAATTTAAATGGTGTAATATTTACATATCAGAGTAGTAAATGTTGCATTGCCATTAGTATATGCTGGTATATATTTAAAATGAAAAAGTCATTAATGAGAATCTAATGACTAAACCACTGAGAATAATTGAAATATTAAGAAAAACGTAATGGTCCTTAAAGGATTAGTCCACTTCAAAAGGAAAATGTCCTGAAATTGTACTCACCCCCCATCTCATCCAAGATGTCTTTCTTTCTTCAGTCGAAAAGAAAATACGTTTTTTGAGGAAAACATTCCAGGATTTTTCTCCACACCTTTGACTTCCATGACAACCAAAATGTTGAAGGTCCAAATCAATGCAGTTTCAAAGTGCTTTGAAGGGCTTCAAAGGCGATCCCACACAAGGAATAAGGTCTTATCTATAGAAACGATCGGTCATTTTCCAAAAAATAAATAAAAATGAATATACTTTTTAACCTAAATTGCTCATCTTGCACTGCTCGGAGCTAGTGACACATCACACTAGACGAAAACGTCACACTAGACGTAGGCGGAAGTACCTTTTTTTGAACGTTTATATTAGTCTTCGCATGTGGACTTTGTAAACACGGGGGCGGTACTTCTGCCTACTTCTAGTGTAAAGAACTTAATTTCTTTTCGACTGAAGAAAGAAAGACATGAACATCTTGGATGAGATGGGGGTGAGTAAAATTTCAGGAAATCTTCATTTTGAAGTGAACTAATCCTTTAATGGTCCTAAAATAGATGTTCTTTAAGTTATTTTGAATTATCTTTTAGGGTGAAAAGTGACCTGGATATGTATTTGAAAGATTCCACTAGTCCAATGCAAAAATATTACCAGTTACCAGCAATGTGTAAATGAAAAGTTAAGCTAATAGTTTTCCTCTAAATTCATATTACTGTGGTCAGGCATCACATAGACAGACTTGCTCTTCTTCTTGCGGCCTTTGGCGTTGTCTGGCTCAGGTTCTGATGTTAAAGACAGATAGGCGGCTATGCTGCTCCTCACCCCGTAGCTCATCATGTTATCTTTGCTTTCCACTGTATCCAGCCCGCTTGGGCTCATCAGCTGTGACCTATTCATGTGGAGACATATTCATACACCAATCATTCCCAGCTCACATGGAAGCGCTACACAAGTGGAGGAATTTCTTAGTATTATCTAAAAAAAAAGACATACTTATTCACTTTCTTCCAATCCAAGTTACGCCGCATTACCACAGGTGGCACTTCCTGGTTTGAGCTGGGGGCAGGGTTGGACAGAGCCAGACATGGAGCGCTGAGAACACAACATATACCGTCTGACGAATCTGAGGGGAAATCAAAACACATCCGATTTAATTCATCACACACACATTCTACATTACAAGCAGAACACAAGAGTTTTGTCCGGCAGATATGTCTCACCGGAGTAGTGATTGACCATGTCTTCCAGACACTGGAAGGTAAGCCGTGGTGAGATGTAGTACCAGCTATTGGTCAGACGGAGTATCTTATAGTGCTTCACATTCCTGTGTCTAACAGAAAGAGAATATACACCTGCAGGGAACAGGAGCCAGTGTCATTTGCACTCAAGTTGACACCGAAATATGCGTGAGTGTAAACCTTTCTGCAATATAAACTTGTAGACAAGAACACTTCCTGGTACCTACCTCTCTCTAGCGGACTTTCTCTAATAAGGAATGATCCAACACTGTTGCCAGGCAATGACAAAAGCTCTTCTGCCTTCTGTCTGCTAACCCCCTCAAACAGCCATCTTTAGAAACATGAAATGCCAAAGAGGAAATTGTGTTAACAACCGAAAATAATGACTTCACTTTCAATAAGGGAAAGTATTATTTTAGTCCTTATTATATCAGAATGAAGATCTTATAAAAATAACAATATTCTACAAAAATAAATTCAATGTCTACTGGTTTAATTTACTAAGATCAGTGTTTCACATGACACAGAGTGCATACAGTGTGCAATAAAATCAAAATATGTTTAAAATATTTTTACTTTTATAGAATTTTATAGAATACTTTTATTCAGCAAGGATGCATTCATTAAAATTAATCAAATTAAATCATTAATAAATGCAAATCAATCAAAATTGATAGTAAAGACATTTATAATGTTACAAAATATTTCATTTCAAATAAATGCTGTTGTTTGAACTTTTTTGAAAAATATTAAGCAGTTCAACATTGATAACAATGAGAAATGTTTTTTGAGCACCAAATCAGCATTTTTATTAATTTTTTTACATTTTTAATCATATTAAAAAAGAAAACGGTTATTTTAAATTTGAATAATATTTCACAATATTAGTGTTTTACTGTATTTTTGTTCAAAAAAATGCAGCCATTGTGAGCAAAAAAAATATCTTACCCACTAAAAATGTTTTGCTGCTTTCATTTTTTAAGTACAATCAACTTGGATGTTTAAGTCATTTCAACTTAAATTACATGAAATCTTGTATAACTTATACAATTGTCATTGTCATAACTTATTGATCATATTTTTTACAAAAAAGTGTTGTACTTAAAGACATGAATTTGACATTCGAAAGGTTCTGAAAGAGATGACAGGAAATCGTCTCTCATGTCATTGATTATTCAGATGTCCAGATAATATTCTGCATTTGGGAATTAATTTCTAGGATCATCATGAAACATAATCGGCAGATAATCAGTCCATATTTACCCATGATAAACTTTCGCCACATGATTAGTGGGAATGTAATTCTCAGTTCCTGTTTGAAGAGAACGCACTTTCCACCAGCAACCATCTCTGTAAAGCATCAATTGACGTGAACATTAAAATACATTTTTCTAGGTTGTATGCGTATACATACAGTATATTAACATGAATATTAAAATGAAAATAAACGACATGTCACAAGGTGCTTATGCATTATACATTACAGGTGTTTGTTGTTATATAGCATGAAACACATTATATTTCCTTAAACGAACACTTACTCTGAAAGACCTTTGAGTCTGTCCCCAATCCTAAAGATAGGTTCACTAATGTCACGACACGGATAATCGGCAAGCACCACAAGACTGTCGCAGTCTGTAAACAATATGAGTTATGTCAAAGACTCACATTTAAAACATATTCAGGTATACAGCAGGCGAAGAACCATTGCTTACCTTTAAACATGGTGTCCAAGCTGTTAGGCTCTGGGTTTGACTTTCCCTGCCTCATCACATTGCCCATGATGGCAGGTTATAGAGCCCGCAGCTCTACAGAAGCTGGAATTTTAAATGAATATTTCATGTTTATGCAATGGAGGGTATGGCCTTTGCATTTGATTGTCCAACAGCTAATGCAACAGTGGTTTTATTTTGCAACTTCCTCTCAACTAGTGTGTTATCGCTAACAAAAAAATAGAACAGGGAAGCTGCAGAGAGCCCAGATCTAACACTATTTTCCACAAAATATTACTCACATTTAACTACAGCGAAAGAAAACGTTGTGCATCACACGAGTACCATTTCTTCATAGATTGACCTCATAACTTAAAATGACATTTTATATCATGGGCATTTAACCATCCTCGA
Organism: Gobio gobio; assembly: GCF_949357685.1. Classification (NCBI taxonomy): domain Eukaryota; kingdom Metazoa; phylum Chordata; class Actinopteri; order Cypriniformes; family Gobionidae; genus Gobio; species Gobio gobio. The sequence goes on along the minus strand of NC_137104.1, from coordinate 14,747,959 downwards.
CATGAATGATGAATTTTGGCATGAAAACATAGACGTGGTATGTGCATGATCTTTATCTCTCACTATTTTTATTGTAAATGTGATATATTGAAGCATGGAGAGGGGGAGGTTACTGGAAGTAAATAGCCTATAAATGTCAAAACTCCACACTCCACACCAACAGAAATATGTTAGGCACATAAATTAGTTTTCTTACCTCTCACGTTAAGCTGTTAAATATCCATGTTTCCTCCAGAGGGCAAAAGCTTCAGTTCTGGCTGGCAGCTCCCAATAAAGTTGAAGCAGGTGGTTTAGAGTAAAGAAATACTGCCTTGGTCTCAGACCGAAGGCCAGCAGTAACAGCAGTCGAGTTCTGAGTGGCCTGCACTGCTCTGCAGGCTTATCTAAACTGAGCGCTGGTCTACTGAAAACAGCACACAGCCACATACTTCCTCTGGTAAAATGAGGAAGAGTTCCCTAACTATGTCTTCCTTCATCCCCTCAGTGTGCACCAACAAAAATGATTACAAATTCTTAATGTATATGATAATACAGTACAGCAAATAATTTTTAATGCAAATAAGTACAGTCTGCAATGTTTAAAATTGAGGTTTAAATATGTGATTTTTGTGCGCTCAGCATCACAGAGTCAAATGGGTGTTGTGCAACTTCCTGTATGGCATTAGTGGGTGAAGGTCTGGGTGTAAGTGCTTCATGTGTGAGTTTCTGTCTGAGCCTATAACTACACATTAAAAAGCCATTAAGGACACAAAATGTAACCTAGTGCTAAACATTAGACCTTCAAATGTTTTTGTTATTTTTGTATTTTAAGTTTTTATACGGCCCTGTAGATCTACCTAAATGATTTACTAAAACTGCCTTCACAACTAAGAAATGTTTATCTATTACCCTTAAGTGACATTTTCAGACAAAGAAAAAGGAAGTCTGTCTGTCCCATGCGTAATTATTTATGCACTTCCATATTCTACTTATACATGTGAAAAATTAACACTACACAATCATCTTAATGTTCAGTTGTGGATCAAATCTCATAAATGTATGCCTCTGGAGGACTATATTATCAATTTATCACGATTTACAACTGGTAACCTGGAGCGAAATGCTAAAAGTTGGCATTTATTTTATTACATTAAGTTGAAATTACGACTGTATCAACCAGTTGTATGTATAATAAGAACAGATGTCTCGAGAGTATTTCTCTTTTCTGATTGTCCCTTGTGCAGTCCTATGAATATTCACCTGACTGATCTAAGTACCTCATTTTCTCTTGGTCAAGCTTGAACTTCTCTTATTTGTAGTTTCATAACTTTGTTACTAGGAGAAATGCACTTCCGTGATGCATTTAATAACTTGAGTTAAATATGTTAATAGTTTTTCCACTATATTTTCTTTTACTTTAAACGTTTCGTTTTGTGAAGTGGATGCTTGATGCAAAATTTGGATTTTAGACAGGACACATTCATTACTGATGATGCAGTCATCAAAGTGTTAAATTAACCATAACGGATCAGGCAAACTAGCCTGAAGAACTGACTGTGAGCTGGGTTGACAAGCCGAAAAAAGAAGTGAATTGCATTTGTGAATAGATGCCTGAAGTATCTGTGTATATAGTCATTGTTGTAGTCAACGTTGTATCATTGTTATATCGTTAGTCATGGTTTGAGTGAGTGTTATATATCGTTAGTCAACGTTTTATCGTTTTAGTCATAGTCAACATAATATAGTTATATAGTCATTTTTATATCGTTAGTGCCACATTTTGTGTTTCTAGTGTAGTTTTCATTGTGTTCATGTGATGTTAGCCTGTGATACCCAGCATGTGTTTCATTGTTGTATATCTTTCGCCTGCTGTCTCCTCGTTAGTTCTCCCATGTGTTTGATTTAAAGGTCCTGTTCTTCGTGATTCCATTTTTCAAACTGTAGTTAGTGTGTAATGTTGCTGTTAGAGCATAAATAATACCTGTAAAATTATAAAGCTCAAAGTTCAATGCCAAGCGAGATATTTTATTTAACAGAAGTTCCCTTTCAAAGCCTACAGCGAACGGCTTGTTTGGACTACATTTATGTACATCCTGCTTTAATGACGTCAGTAGAACAGTTTGTCGACTAACCGCCCACAAGAATACGCAAAAAAGGGGGCGTGGTCTTGTTGCTCTCCCGCGTGGAGTAGAGGAAGTGTTGCGTTCGTAGAGTGTGTTTGTTGCCATGTCGTCGAGATGCTGTTATTTTCATCCCGGAGTCAAATCACCTTTGTTTGGCCTTCAGGGACCCTGTACTTTGAGCGCATGCATCTCCCCGTTATGGTAAGAGGCGTGACCTTTCCGGGCAACGTGCGCTAAGCTGCTGTCGAATCACAACACGGGAACCGCTGGTACAATCAGAACTCGTTACGTATTTCTAAAGGAGGGACTTCATAGAACAGGGAAATCCTCAAGCCGTTTTTAGGACAGTGAAAACAGCGGCATACCAGAGGTGGTACTTGAGTAAAAGTAAAAGTAGTACTGGTAAAATATTACTCCGTTACAAGTGAAAGTTCTAAAAACAGATTTTTACTTAAGTAAAAGTACAGAAGTATTTGTTTTTAAAAGTACTTAAGTATCAAAAGTAAATTTCCTTTTTTATGTCAATGCATTATTTTATTATTGTTGCATTGTTGTATAAATGCACATTATGCCACCAAGGTGGTTTAAGCCAGTCAGTGATGCTCCATCCGACATGCTAGCATACGACTACCTTAAACTCATTTCTTTACATTTGTTTAGAGCGTTGTAACTTTTATACAAGTATTGAAATGTTCAATTTCTTGTATAAAAGTTACAAAGCTCTTTACAAAGCTGCTGTCACTTTAAGGCTGAATGCATGGACCCTATACACTGATACGCATCCAATATTCTCACAACTGTTTACTCTTCTCTTTCTCCCAGACATTTACAATTTTGAACATTTTATGAGACATGCATCAAAGTGTAACTAAACTAATTCAACTAAACTAATCTTTAATCTTTTGAGAAAACTGAAACATACTTTTTAAGTATAGCCATGGGTGCACACACTGTGCCAAGGAACCGTCTTCTTCCATTTAGCTGTAAACTGATCAGTGTTAAAAACATTTTTGGGAAACTTCACATGACCCTATACAAGAGTGATTACGGATAGGCTGTCTGCAAAAAAAAAAAAAAAACGTTTAAAGAAGAAAAAAATCATCCACTGACTTTTAAAGCTGCTACAGAAACGACTTTCGACTTTGAGGACCTTGATAGAAATGTAGTGGAGTAAAAAGTACGATATTTGTCTTTCAAATGTAGTGAAGTTAAAGTAAAAGTATCCCTAAAAAATGATCCAGTAAAGTACAGATACTCAAAAAGTGTACTTAAGTACAGTACTCAAGTAAATGTACTTAGTTACTGTCCACCTCTGCGGTATACAGATAAGTAAATTGTGTGAAAAATACTGTTTTTTTACACGCGAAACATGAACACATGTTATATTGCACACTGTAAACACAATCAAAGCTTCAAAAAAACAGGAAAAACGGGACCTTTAATAAATCCTGTTCACCTGTGTCTAGCTAATATTCCTATTATCTCACGTGTTTGTGTATTTAAGCCCTGTCAGTCTGTTTCTGGTCCGTTCATCGTATCGCTAGACAATTTTATTATCATAGTCATCGCCATAGTCAACATTATATAGTTATAATGCTGTTGTAGTGAATGTTATAGTCATCATTATATCGTTAGTCATATCATTATTGTCATCTTTATAGTCAACATTATATAGTTAAAGTCATAGTTATATTGTTAGTCATCATTACAGTAAACATTATACTCATTGTTATAACATTAGTCAACGCTTTATCGTTATAATCATAGCCAACATTACATATTTATAGTCATTGCTATTGTTAGTCATCGTTACAATGAACGTTATACTCATTGTTAGTCATTGTTATATATCATTAGTCAAAATTGTATCATTACAGTCATCGTCACAGTCAACATTATATAGTTATAGTCATTGTTATATCATTAGTCACCGTTACAATGAACGTTATACTCATCGTTATATCGTTATAGTCATCTTTATAGTCAACGTTATATTGTTATAGCCATATCGTTAGTCATCTTTACAGGCAAAGTTATATTCATTGTAGTCTCAGCCTCAGACATCATGGAACATTGGCTGAATGTCTGGTGCATCTGGCACACTTTTCTGGAAACACTTCAGGAGTTTCGAAGTCCTCATCTGATTGGTTGAATTCTACAGGATGTCCACGAGACGTGTGTGTTGCCTTCTTTAATGGTCCGCCTGTAAACAAATGCTGTGACGCCCTCGTGGAAGAAGAACGCCGTTGTGTTTACAACTCTGACCAAGCGTGCCACACACGTCCTGAAAAGTGAAGCCAAAACGCCTCGATCGCCCCCAATTGGTTGGCCCCTGTATTTTTCGGGATTTTTGGGAGGAGATTGGCACTTTAGCTTTAATTTCTACATTTCCATAACTGTTTATTTCACACTGACATAATGAGTTGTTCTGCAGAACAGATACTGGTGCGGGAGTGTGGGCGGGGTTTTGATATCGCAGCTCCACTTCACGCACTCAACTGCACAGACGCAGGTCCCAAATCAGCGCAAGATGTCAGCGCCATATTTTACATTTTCATGCCCTTAAACACGATGCAGAATAAAACGAACTGTGATTGGTTGTGTTACATGTCAGTCAAATGTCCTCTTGTGTGGTTCTTGGCCAATGAAAGCTGCAAATAAGTCCAGACCTTCTGCCGTCAGTCTGAAGGTCTGGCGACGTAAGACTATACTCATTGTTATATTGTTAGTCAACGTTATTGTCATTGATGTATCGTTTAGTCATCTTTGTAGTGAACGTTATAGTCATCATTATATCGTTAGTCAATGTTATATAATTATAGTCAACATCATATAGTTATAGTCATTGTTATATCGTTAGTCATCATTACAGTGAACGTTATAGTCATCGTTGTATATCATTAGTCAAAATTGTATCATTACAGTCATCGTCACAGTCAACATTATAGTTACAGTCATTGTTATATCATTAGTCATCGTTACAATGAACGTTATACTCATCGTTATATCGCTAGACAATGTTATATCATTATAGTCAACTTTATAGTCAACGTTATATCGTTATAGTCAACTTTATAGTCAACATTATATTGTTATAGTCATATCGTTAGTCATCTTTGCAGTCAAAGTTATACTCATTGTAGTCTCAGCCTCAGACGCCACGGACCGTTGGCTGAATGTCTGGTGCATCTGGCACACTTTTCTGGAAACACTTCAGGAGTTTCGAAGTCCTCATCTGATTGGTTGAATTCTACACGATGTCCGCGAGACGTGTGTGTTGCCTTCTTTAATGGTCCGCCTGGAAACAAATGCTCTGACGCCCTCGTGGAAGAAGAACGTCCGCACACGTCCTGAAAAGTGAAGCCAAAACGTCTCGTTCGTCCCCAATTGGTTGGTCCCAGTATTTTTCGTGATTTTTGGGAGGAGATTGGCACTTTAGCTTTAATTTCTACATTTCCATAACTGTTTATTTCACACTGACATAATGAGTTGTTCTGCAGAACAGATACTGGTGCGGGAATGTGGCCGGGCTTTTGATATCGCAGCTCCACTTCACGCACTCAACTGCACAGACGCAGGTCCCAAATCAGCGCAAGATGACAGCGCCATATTCAGACATCGACTTTACATTTTCATGCCCTTAAACATGATGCGGAACAAAACGAACTGTGATTGGTTGCGTTACATGTCGGTCAAATGTCCTCTTGGGTGGTCGTTGGCCAATGAAAGCTGCAAATAAGTCCAGATCTTCTGCCTTCTAGGTCTGGCTACATGAGACTATACTCATTGTTATATGGTTAGTCAACGTTATAGTCATCATTATATAGTTAAAGTCATTGTTATATAGTTAATCATTGTTAGAGTCAATGCTATGCTAATCGTTATATTGTTAATGTTTTGTCGTTATACTCATCGATATAATTTTAGTCAACATTAAATCAATATAGTCATCAATATATCATTTGTCAACGTTAGTCACTGTTATATCGTTATAGCCAATGTTCTATTGTTATAGTCATTGTTATATCGTTAGTTATATCTGACTGATCTGATTTTCCCAAAAGCCTTGACCTTTATTTTCTGTTAGACATAATTTGTGCTGATCACTGCATGCGATTTTGTGGAAAACTGATCTTATGTCCTCTGAGGTTTTAACAGATTAAAGCTCAGTTGTGTCTCTCTTTTCTAATGCTCTCATAAAGCACCATAACTGGATGAGCTAAAAAGGATTACAAAGTTCAGCTCACGTGGAGACAACACTTAATCTCATCATTAATTCACATCGTTTGCTTCATTACCTTTCTTTGCATTACACTTCTTGCTCAACATGATAACTAAACACTAGAAATGATCATGTAGAAAATGTATTTCCAAAAGCTTAGTTGTGGCTTGCATGTTAATGTCTTTTTCCATTGAAAAATATTTCTCTCAGTGCACTTTTTACTTTTTGACAGGGAATTGATGTCAAAAATGTTCTGAGGGATCTTTTCTGTCTGGGGAAGCCATCAGTGCTATTCTTCTGATCAACTGTATATTATCTGCTCGCTTCTCACCCCTTCTCATCTTGATTTATTGCCAAAACCTACAGACCAGCTCAGACCAATACCACAAATATGCCTCTCTATTTAATTACATCAATGACACATTTTGTGAGATCACATTAACTTTCACTTAAATTCAAATGACTGGCTTTTTATTTTTAAACAGCACAAGCACATGGAATTCACACCTCATATTTGCCAAATAGACCCGTGACGTCTGTGAAAGCACCGTCTATAATTTTATATCAATACTCTGTATGTGATTATTCAAATGGGCTTTACTCATATTTTCAATGCCGTGTTGGAGAGTACCTAACTAAAAGTAGCATATTCTTGAGTATCTCTAACATTCTTAAGGTTGCCATTGAGAGGACTTGGAAAAAAGTGTCCCATTTAACCTGAATTCACTAACTATTACACACTTATGTAAGACTTGAGACTCTTCAGATCAAACGATCCGTGAGAACAACGGTAGAACTGAGTGTCGACACATGTTTAAACATTTTAAAACACGAAACAAGCTACACAATAGACCTTTATTACACTTCTGCGTTCGAAAAGTGGAAGCTTCAAACAGTAGAGTAAAAAAACTTCCACTGCTGCCTGTGTCAATGGCTGTGCCCATAGCATGGGATTGATGTGATTTATGTAAAATAACATGTACTTCTTCTAAAGATACCAACTTCAGTTTACACTCATTAATTGAGTATTGTGAAACAAAGGTGTCATAATTTTCCGACTAGGGGTGTTACAATGTATTGTGTCACCACTGACAGGCGAAGTGAATAACACTGATTATCTCTTCATCACGGCATCTATTAGTGGGTGGGATATATTAGGCAGCAAATGAACATTTCGTCCTGAAATTGATGTTTTAGAAGCAGAAAAAATGGGCAAGCGTAAGGATTTGAGCGGGTTTGATAAGGGCCAATTATGATGGATAGATGACTGTGTCAGAGCATCTCCAAAACTGCAGCTCTTGTGGGTTGTTCCCGGTCTGCAGTGGTCAGTGTCTATCAAAAGTGGTCCAAGGAAGGAACAGTGGTGAACCGGCGACAGGGTCATGGGCCCAAGGCTGACTGATGCATGTGGGGAGCGAAGGCTGGCCCGTGTGGTCCGATTAAACAGACGAGCTACTGTAGCTCAAATTTCTCAAGAAGTGCTGGTTCTGATAGAAAGGTGTTAGAATACACAGTGCATCGCAGTTTGTTGTGTATGGGGCTGCATAGCCGCTGACCCCTGTCCACCGCCGAAAGCACCAACAGTGGGTACTTTTGCATCAGAACTGGACCATGGAGCAATGGAAGAAAGTGGCCTGGTCTGATGAATCACGTTTTCCAAACCTGTATGAGTTTCTTTGTTCTGCTGAAGAAGATATTTTTGAAGAATGTTTGTAACAAAGCAGATAGAGCAACCATTGACTAACATAGTATTTTTTACTATATTTTTTTCCCTATTTTATTTCTTCAAAATATCTTCTTTTGTGTTCAGCAGAACAAAGAAACTCATACAGGTTTGGAACAACTCGAGAGTGAGTAAATGATGACAGAATTTTCAATTTTGGGTGAACTATCCCTTTAAGTAAACAGTTTGTAAAATGCTGATCATTTTTGCAATGGAAAGATTCCATGGTTGTTAAAGTTCATGGATCAATGCCAATAAATGTACTTTTAAGAGTCTAGCTTGTAGTGAAGCTAACGATTTTTCCAAAATAGGAGCTTGCTACTTCCTATTGTAGGCTACCTTTTTAAATAGCTTCGATGTTTCAATGTTAATCTTGTCTTTTTGTTACTTCCTGTGAGGCCTAATATGACTGGTTAATGGCTGCAGAGCTCTAGGCAGACCACAGCAGATATGGGCCCCTCATGTAAACGGCGGCCACAATGCATGACTTGAGTGGAAACTCTGACATAGAACAGGGTGATTAAGTCACAGTGCAAATTAAGCACTGGTATAACATCACACTGCACAGAGAAGGAACTCAGCGGTATTGAAGTAGGAACACGTGGCAGAGTTCTGTGTTAGCCAGGTCTAATGACTCCGAACTGTCTCACAGTAATAGGCTGCCTCGAGCAAAAAAACGAAACTACAGCCATCCTGTGGTGAATGAAGCCGTGTTTAAATAGATTCAAGGGACAAAGTCATGTTATTCACATCAAATATGCCCAAATATTCATCTGCATTATTTAAGACTGCCCTTTACAGTAGCCATCTTTTTGTGCAAGTGGTAAAAACATGCACATATATAAATAAGCCTTGCCTCATTTTTTGATTGAGACTAAAAATCCTTAAACTAACAATAAACTCTGTTTAATGAATGTTAGTTAGTTTTTAGTAGTTACTAGAATGTTAATACTGCATTACTTAATTGTTCATGTGTAGTTATTCATTAATGACAGAACAGTATTCTAAAGTGCAACCCATTCTGTTATGTATTAAGCTTTGAACTCTTTTATAAAATGAATATGTTTGTATAGTATTTCAGTGAAAGTGCATACCAGGACGACTTTGCAAACGCACATACTTCAGCTTTATTATTTATAGTTATTTACACAGTGGGAAGACAACAGGATGGAACTTAACAGGATGGTAATAATGAACTAAAGTCAGCCATTGCTTAGTGTGTGATTGGCAGTTAGATAACATTGAGGTATCAACAAATTAATTTAGATATTTCTTTAATATTATCTAACAGGATGGAATTTTTGGGACTAACTACAACACAATTTCACTGCTAATGCTTAATGACACACACACAAACATGTCTGGTTCGCTATCTTTGTGGGGACTCTCCATAGGCGTAATGGTTTTTATACTGTACAAACTGTATATTCTCTCCTCTTACAGTAACCCTACTCCTAAACCTACCATCACACAACAGTTTTTACATTTTCAAAAAAAAAAAAACTCATTCTGTATGATATAAGCTTGTTTCCTCATGGGGACGTCTATTTAGGTCCCTATACGATGACACGAGTCCATGAGTCAGTGTGCATTCAGGCTGAAGTCCCCACCGGGATAGAAACACACACACACACACACACACAAATGATCCTCCACTTATGGAGGATAATGTCTTCGAGTAAATGGGGCTGGTTGAAGAAAACCCTTGCATCTGGACCCTGGATTTTGGGACATTACAATATTACAAAGAATCACAGGATGGAAAGCAATTGAGGACACAGGAAAGACCTATAAATTGTTGCCAAATAAAGCAATGCTTCCAAGAGAACATTTCTTGCAACATTTCAAAAAGGAAGAAAATTAAAAAAATTCTAAGAATATGTCTTAATAAACTAACAATTTTATATGATGGAAGCAATCGGCGACATGACAAAAATGGTAACATTCACTCAAACCAAATAGTAAACTTTTTAAAACTCATCCACTTAAAGGGATAGTTCACCCAAAAATGAAAATTAGCCCATGATTCACTCACCCTCAAGTCATCCTAGGTGTATATGACATTCTTCTTTCACACGAATAAAGTCGGAGTTATGTTAATAATGGCATTGATTGTTGGTTCATTTTTGAAGTGCATCTGCTCCACACGGCTCCGGGGGGTTAATAAAGGCCTTCTGAAGCAAAGTGGCGTGTTAGTGTAAGAAAAATATCCAGATTTAACACTTTATAGACTAAAAGAACTAGCTTCCGGTGGTCAGCAGCACGCAAGTTGACTTATGGCAAAAGAGTGTGTAACTTTTGTGTAACTGTACCCTGAGAGATGTATTCCCCCCCGTAGCCTAAACACTGAGGTCAGAATAAGAGTTTTGGAAGAGCAATTAGTCAAACAGGTCATTTGTGTGTCCACTTCTCTTTAACTTGCAACAAGATCGTAAGAGTTTACTATGACACCACTGATTTAGAGCAACTAACTACAAATGATGAATTTTCAGTCCTGACCTACAATAGCTTTTTAGCTAATCGGATGCATTTGTGTCACACGTATTAGTGAATTGTTTTTATGTATCCCAGAATACTAACTGGCAGCAAATAAAGGCTTTGCAGAGACTGAGCCAGAGTCATTAGCCAAACTCTCTATTGCAGAGAGATCCTCCAAGTATTTTAATGACACATAAGTGAGGATTATTATAATAACAGGTGCATGCCATTAAGATTATCTGTGGCCTAATCCAAGACTCAGAGATGGTCTGTTTCATGCTAACTTGCATTTATTGAAAACACTGCCACAGGTTTTTTGACAGGATAACAAAAGGACCAAATATTAATGGGTATTAGTATTACACGGCTCTTTGGAATACTTGATTATGATTGTCATGCTATTCAATGGTTAGACATTTCCTATTATTCTCAGTCATTCATGGCAACGATATCTATCGTTTCACTCATCAGAAGCTATACTTTCACGTCTCTCGTTTCACACCGCAGACTCTTTTCACCAGCTCTCATTTAATAGTCATGCAACTAATATGCCATCTTGTGTCTCAATTATCGATTGCCGTGCAAATGACCTCAGAGGTCCTCAGAAGTAATGTGAAATGTTTTGTTCTTTTAATGTAGACTACAATTTTTTGAACTTAGCAGAAACTTAGGATATGTACGGGTAGCCTACTGGTAAAATTTAAAAACGTTTACATATTTTTCAAATTGTACATATTTTATGTCCTCATATTTATTTATTTGTTAAGTATAATCGGTCAGATAATGTACAGTCACCTGTCAATATCACAAAGAGAGGAAAAAAACACTGATCCCCAACATACATCTCTGGATTATTTGTGTGATAATGACTGACTGACTATATGAAATCATGTATTTCTGTGTTTCTATGAGCAAATGCATGACAGAAAGGGAAAATGCTACTTATTCTCATTTATTTTGGGCTATGTGGAAATTTAGCGCTTAATCTTTGCGTTAACAGATGGTGATTTTCTCAGAATGAGAAACTAAACAGTACTTAGGAGCTGAGCGCTGTCCTGTTTTTGGGGAGCCAAAACCACTTATGCTCTTGTGCAATCGTGTCCTCTGGAACCGGCCAAACATTTCACTCTGCATCTGGAATTGGACTGAGGAAATATCCAAACAGAAGCATTGCTCTGTTGCCAGGGCCATTAAAATCAGAAAGGCCAGCTGTCAGATCAGATCTAAAATGAGGACGCAAAAACAAAGCAAGCTCTATCATTTGGCTGAAGTGTACGGTGTGGGCTAAAAAAAGGGAAATTTGGCTGAATTTGACCATACATGGAAGGACGGAGTGAATTCCTTGGACTAAGGAAGCACTGAGCTCCATTCTTGCATTCCTATCATTTTTCAATACAATAATAGTTATAATTTAGGCATTACCAAATATGTTTACATTGTCCTTCTAATGGGGTTTTAATAGGAATTTTCTTTTATGAGTAAAGTAAGGTCTGTGGTAAACAGTGTACTTGAAGAGACTCACGTTAAAACATAATTTCCAATAGTCATATACCTCAAATGGGAATTTTGAAACTGAAGCTAACAAGTTGCTACATAAGACTTACAAAGATTATGAATTAAACAAATCTCTGGGAGTCACCAGTGACCATATATTTTAATTTGTTTTCAGCCCTCTCAACACTTTTGGTCTTTGAAGAACAATATCAGCGTAGATGTTAACAGTGTGGACTCTATTCACAAAATACATTTAAAACTTACAGTACAGGTACACTATATTACTTTTTTTTGTTCAAAATGAACAAAATTTAAATATCGAGTCAAAACATCATCAATTCTTCTTTCAAACTGTGTTTTTGTCATACCCTAATTCACTATGCTATGATAAGATTATTATAAGCGTTTATATTTTAGACCTGACGGGATGGTTTTCACGGGAAATATACATATAAACATGACTCACCTATGTGTGTCATATTCATAAATAGAGAAAAGTTGTGGTCAATTAGCGGCTATTTTGACGCATGGTGTGGCAGTGACATAGGTTAGTTGTGCTAGCATATTTTTCCAATTGTTTTCAATGTGAGGCTGAATGCTGAATGCTTGCATTTTTTAGTGGTCACCGAGAGTTGAAGAATGTTTATCTTTGGGAAAAACGCAGCACTGTCATTTTTTTACCCAGCCGTCCAATCACAGTGGAGGAGGGACGGAAGTGGGACAAATACCACAACGACCAACCACCACATCCTCCTTGTACAACGGGAACAGATGACAACAAGCAGCATAATAACGGAACAAAATAATTTAAAACGAGAGCCAGAGCAAATACTTTACATTGTATCGACATTTTTATATAGAAACCATACAGAAATTAGATATTAGCAACATTTCCACGGATAGTACGTATCATTGCAAGCAAAAACAAAAAAAACAGCTAGGCGTTTGCAGCTGGCTAAAAACGCTTTGGTGGACACACGGCCTAAATCTTCAACCTCCAGTTGTAAAAAAAACGCAGAACAGAGGAGAGTCTGTTGGCAAAAAGAGAATGCGACAGAGCTCGTAATAAAATGAGAATCGGAGATGGCGAGAACTGAGGGATTTGAAATGTTGTAAAAGCAATGCGGAAATGCCGTTTTTATTACTCAACAGATTAGTAAGGTATTTCATTAAACACATAAATTGCCATATGTAGCTCTCTAACGCTGCATTCGCACGGGGCGTCTGCGTTAACGCTTCTCCTTTACTTTGAATGGGGGACGTCATGCGTTGCCGAACTGAATTGTGGGTTCCGTCGTGTCGCTTCACTCGCGTTGCAAGCGGCAGTTGAAGATTTCTCACCTCTTCAAGCACCAACGCAGGCGTCATCCAATCAGATCACCCTATGCAAATACCAGATGCTAACCAATTGCGTTAATGCACACCAACGCCCCGTGTGAATGGAGCGTGACAGAGTTTATTGTAAAGAATGATCTATTGTGAAGGTTCATATTCATCTGCACAGTTATGCAGAGCCAAAGCACAACCAAAACAATGTTCTTCCGCAAAATGCATGAAGTTTTGTTTTTAACTGCTAGATGGCCAAAAGTTACATAGTGTACCTTTAAATTTCAGCTTCCCTCACTTAAAGCTGTGATGAAGTGAAGTGCAGAACTATATTTATGATACTTTATTATTTTTTGTTTTTTGTATCCCTAAAGTTTGAAAGATTTAATTAGTCAACATTTTTTTATTGTATCCTACAGACATTATTTTACTCATAATTTGAAAACCACTCTTCTAAAAATGTGAAAAATAGAAAATGCTATTTCTTTTCCAGGATTTAGGACTACAACCTGAAGAGTTATTGTTTATTGTGTGTTTACAGCCTCTGCTATTTTTCCTGTCTGATGTAGAGCTTAATGTACAAATAAATTAAACTATTTTAATCTTTGTGAAGATCAGCTCATTCAGTACTTCATCTTATGGTGTGCTGGCTGTTAGGGAACAACAGTTTAGGACCCAAGACCAGTTGTGAAGAATGAAGACCAAGAGTCAGGAGTGCGATTTAATTAAAGACAAATTTACTGAAGAATAGTTTGCAGTTTCATCACCAGAAGCCAGCTTCAAGTCTCACAAGGAGTTTGTAGGCCGTGCTTTCTGCATACATATATTTTACACAGCAATTATACTCTTTCCCAAGGTCTAGCTACGTCATCGCTGCAGGTTGAATGATTCTGATTGGCCAAGAGAAAAAAGTTAGTCATATTAAATTTCCACACATGGTCAGTTAATCAGATGCACTTCTCCATTGTTCAGTTGTTGATGCTTTGACCCCAAAGTGACCTTCTAGGTCTGGAGCAGGCACCAGCACAATTTATATTTATTTATATATATGTATGTATGTATGTATATTGAAGCAGCAGTGAATTTCAGACTCCATCCCTTTCATGGCCATAAAGGGAAAAGGATGTAAATATCTTTTGACAATCTGTCCAAATATTTATTTCCACAAACAAATCAGTTGTAGCCGTTATTAAGGGGTAATTTCAGCAATTTTTCCTTTGTAAAAACAAATATTATTTTAGCAAATTACTGAAAGCACAGACAGTGCTACTTTTAAACAGCTTTATTTATTTATTTTCCATGAATTCCAAGCACTTGACTCAGTAGAAACATAGGGAACTTTGAGAACTGAGACTTATTTCAGTCATCAAGATCTAAATCATATTCAGCCTATAATTTAATTCAAGATACATCCCAGTGAATGGAAACCCAGCTTTAAAATGTCTTGCTTTGACAACTATTTTGGTGAAGTCATTAAAATCAATTACTCTCAGTTCTAAGGCGTCTAAAACTAGACCTTCATTATTGGGTTATGTTGACACATTCTGGGGAGCATACAGAGCAGCTCTCACATACAATTCAAACTGTCTAAACAAAAAAAGAAACATATTATAAAGCCATTCACCCCATGAGCCTCCACCAAAAACAATAGTATTGCAATGAAAGCAATAACATACACTGCCGTTTAAAAATTTGGGATCAGTAAGATTTGATCATTTTTAAAAGAAGGCTCACCAAAGCTGCATTTATTTGATCCAAAATACAGTAAAAACTGTAATATTGTGAAAAGTTATTACAATTTAAAATAACAGTTTTGCACGCAGAAATAAATTACATTTTGACAGAAAACAATTATTTTAATATTTCTGTTTTACTGTATTTTTTATTAAATAAATGCAGCTTGGGTGAGCATAAGAGACTTCTTTCATAAACATTTACAAAAATCATACTGATCCCAATCATTTCAACAGTATGTATGTATGTTGCTCGAGACCATTTTGGCCAAAAACCCAGATAATGTTGAGTGAAATTTCTCTTTTTTATTTTCAGAACTGAGAAATATGTTAACCATATAGCTACATTTATACATTACATATACATCTTTGGCGCTCGAAAATTGAGTCAAGATATGAATCATGTCTTTTATTTATCTAATGAAATGCATAATTGAGAATCTATGTCGGGACGAAACGTTTTGCTCTTTAACTGTCTTTTGGATGCAGGCGCGTTACGCCCTCATGGCTTCAGTGCCAGCACTATCTCTGCAATGGACTGTGGCTTTCTCCCATGCTTTGTTGGCTTTGGCATCCGGCCTAGTTTCTCTGCCTCATCTGAGCCTGGCAATTCGATGCAAGCCTAAAAGGTAAGTTCAGATCAACAGTGCCCTTTGCCATTTTTTTTTTAATGAGTATTTTATACTCACTTTTATCAGAATAAATAAATTGACTTTTATGGCTGCTGTTTGGAAGTGTTATTTAGCAGATGGCTGTTTTCCCAAATTGAATTAAACTTATTATAGGTCCCCATGCATCTATTCATCTATTATTGCTTTAAGTGCATTTAAACAAGGGGGTGATGATACTCTTACTGGCATAGGGGTTGTAGGTCTTTATTAGAAATGCATAATTTGATGCTCAACAATTTTGATTCAAGATTATTTTGTGTTTATATTACAATGAATGAGTGCTGCCTGATTAAAACTTGGAAATTAAGAATGATTTGGCACAAAATAAAATAAAGATTAGTTTAATGAACTATGTTGATCTTTTTCCTATTAAAGGAGTAGTTCACTTTAAATTACCTCCCTCAAGCCATGGTGTATATGACTTTCTTCTTTCTGATGAACACAATCGGAGTTATATTAATAAATATTCTGACACTTCCAAGCTTTATAATAGCAGTGGCAGGGTCCATTGAGTTTGAAGCTCAAAACAATGCATCCATCCATCATAAACATACTCCACATGGCTCCGGGGGGTTAATAAAGGCCTTCTGAAGCGAATTGATGGGGTTTTGTAAGAAAAATATCTATATTTGAAACTTTATAAAGTAAAATATCTAGCTTCCGGCAGACCGGCTATTATATGAGTAAATCATGGGGTAATTTTCCTTTTAAAGTGAACTACTCCTTTAAAGGGATAGTTCACCCAAAAATGAAAATTCTGTCACCAATTACTCTCTCTCATGATGTTCCAAACCTGTATGAGTTTCTTTGTTCTGCTGAACACAAAAGAAGATATTTTGAAGAATGTTTGTAACAAAGCAGATAGAGCAACTATTGACTACAATAGTAATTTTTTTCCTACTATGGTAGTCAATGGTTGCTCTATCTGCTTGGTTACAAACATTCTTCAAAATATCTTCTTTTGTGTTCAGCAGAACAAAGAAACTCATACAGGTTTGGAACATCATGAGGGTGAGTAAATGATGACAGAATTTTCATTTTTAGGTGAACTATCCCTTTAAGACAAATCATTGACTCAGAGCCAATGTTCAGTGGAATCTGAGTTTTCAATTAGAACACATTGTTATTGTTCACATTCATGCTGGAATGACAAATTAGCTGTCACTATAAGTGAGGTATGACTGGACATTTAATCAAAAGCAATCAGAGAAAAAGAATGCAGAGAGATTTAAGTGAACTTTTCCCTTTTGGCACTGAATGTTTTGATAAAAGAGCTGTGAATGCAGTCTAATTAAGGCTTAGTACTGTATTTGAATAAAAAAACATAGGAATAGAAATCTTGTTTTGAGTCAGCTGATGGACATTTGTGTTCATTAATATTCTGTAACAAACCATTTCTCTCTTTACCCTAACACTTCCTCACTGACAAAGGCTGCTATGTCAGATGTCAACACGCATTTCTATATACCCTAATCATTAACATGTATTCTTATCTCACTTATTTCTGTGCCTTAATTTAATTATTATATTGATTAATAATACATTGTTAGCTCATATGTGTGCTTTATATATGTGCATTTCTGAAATACATAACATGGACAAACCACTTTTAAATTGTATAGACGCATGCATTTTCTGTGAAGCTGCTTTGAAACGATATGTATTGTGTAAAGCGCTATACAAATAAATGTGAATTGAATTTGTGATTGAGAGTTTACAATGTTTAACTTTACATATATTACAATTCATCCTCTTTAAAGGGATAGTTCACAAAAAAATGAAAATTAGCCCATGATTAAAAATGTTCTGTCTAATCCAAGCATTATAATGGCAGTAATAGTTGCTCTGTTTTTGAAGTCCATTAAAAATGCATCTGTCCATCAAATAACGTGCTCCACGCGGCTCCGGGGGGTTAATAAAGACCTTTTGAAGCAAATCGATGCGTTTGTGTAAGAAAAATATCCATATTTAAAAATATATTTCATATTTTTCTATGGCTCTGCATCACCCGTCCCCGCGCCATCACTTCCGGCGAATAAGGTCAAAATACCGGCGCGATCATAGATATATACATAGATTCCTCATTAGTGCCTGCGCGGATCGGTCGAATGAGGCATCTACGTATATATATCTTTGATCGTGCCAGTATTTTGACCTTATTCGCCGGAAGTTATGACTCTGGGAATACTAGATGACATTTGTCTGATAAGAGGTAAAAAAATAACATAAATACTGTTCATGGTTTAATATGGATTCGTATGTCTATGTGTTTTTACTCTCATAGCTCTCATACTCTAAAATATCCCAATTGACATGCATTATACGACTATCACACTGCAACGGTTGGAGTTAAAAATCTTCATTTGTGTTCTACTGAAGAAACAAAGACACCTACATCTTGGATGTCCTGGGGGTAAGCAGATAAACATAAAAAAAAATGTTTGGGTGAACTATCCCTTAAAGGGCAAAGTGCACTTTCCTTTTGTAGCAGAACAACAATTACTACACTGTACATCCTAACGCTCAATATAATTAATTGGTTTGAGTAACTAAAGATAAATAAATTATCTCAATCAAATTGACTTTTATGAGTATTTAGAACTTTATTTTTCTTTTGAGTTCAACAAACGTATACATTTTAAGAAATCTGAATTGTTTCATTGTTTTGAGTTTTATGAACTTCTTTTAATTTAGACTAACTTAAATTTAACTGAAACTGGGCTGGGATTTATTGCATGCTTTGCCACGACACTCAAAAGGGACAGTGAATACTAAAATTAAGTTTTATGTTAGGTTTTTTGTGCAAAATGAATAATAACTGGGAGATTTAGTAGTGTTTAATGTTTTGCTATGTTAGTTTAGAAGAGTTTATGTTTTTTGGGGGGTTGCCATAGATCTTTGAGTTGTGCATGTCCTTACCTGCCTTTAAAATAACCCACTTCACTGAAGTACTGAAGCAAGTGACCTTTATGTAGCTCTGTGTTAGAAATAACAGTTTCTTTGTTCTCACATGTTCATCATTAGTCTTTCCTCCTGTCCACTTCTCATACAACACCTGACTTTTAGCTACAAAGACAAAGCAACAAGTAGATTCCATTTCGTTAATTTAATTTAGTTAATGTATTGAGCTATAGAACAATGATGTCATCAATGTGCATGGCTATTGTTTCAATCTGGCCATCAGGTGGAATAAAGTGCTATTTATTGCCAATAAACTCAAGTCTATTTTAAAGAGACCATAAGTGGTCAGTTTAACAGACGGGAGAGATGCACACGAGGACGATGTTTTGTAATGTATTCCCTTAGAAACATGAAATACAGCACTCTTCTGGGACAACAAGTGATATTTGAACTTCACATTGGTATTTTGTACACTGGCAAGTGGATATCCATTATATCAGAGTATGAAAAGAGCAAGGGAACATTTACTCTTTTTCTATTTAAGCCCACTCCTTCTTTCTTTTTTCCCCTCGGAGAATAAAGTTCTCACGGAGAAAGACAAAAATGTGCTTCTGTGCATCTGCCATTCTCAGGCTATTATAGTTGGAGGATTTAGCCATGTGTATGCATACTTTTCAACAGTTTTAAACAGTGCAAAAAATAATTTTCACATTACCACACATAAACATAGCCTATAATAGCCATATAAATGTTTTTAAGATGTAATGAAACACCTTGGATGAGTTTACAATATTTGCACGCTGGCCAAATCACGTGAGCATTTCGGTTCTGACGTCATTAAGGATATTGAGTGTGAAAACTTCACACACTTCACAGCAGCAGCAACGCGGTGTGTGTATGTGTGTGTGTATGTGCATGTGCGCGCGCGCTATACTCTCAGGTCACCAAATGAATGGATCCTGCTCGTGTATGGGCTATTTTTTAAGCACTATCTAACTTTGGATTCAATGCATTTATCACTCGGGATCAGTGATGACTTGGCTTCTGATGTGGGTTCTTCTAGTTGCTTGTGTACCACAGGTAAGAAACATATTTATTTATGGGTTATTTATTTATGTAAACCACATTATCTGGATAATTTAAGGGGAAATTCATGCAGTTATATCAATGCATGCCCAGAATTATTTGTGCATCAGCCACGAGATGGATGGTTTCATCACTGCAGTTAGTTAAGCTATTTGGTTTTTGTTAGAGACAATTTAACAACAACTCGTATTTATACCCTATAACATACTATATATAATGAATAATATTTACATGTGTATTAATAGAAAGGTTCTGTATGCACATTACAATTGGTTTTACCTATGCATATACCTGAATTTTAATTAAAAAAACAAAAACATTTATTAAATTATTTTTGTTCTGCGGTCTGTGTAAAATAAAATAAAATATTAGAAAAAATATTACAGCAGCTCAAAATTCTACATTTTCAAAACTATTTTACTCCCTAATAATAAATGAGACGTTTAACTAACAATTTTGATATTCTAATCCCCCTATTTTCCATTTTTCCCTCAGATTTAAAAATTTAAATGTCAATTTAAATGATCGTTTAATTCTATGTGACAGACATTCTTAACCAATGACCTAATGTGTCACGCATTTAAGGAATGCAATGACAACAAATGACATTGTCATGTGTGAGAGTATATACTGCCGCCCTGTGGACGGAAACGAACATGTTTATCAAGCGAGTATTCAGTTATACCCTTATTGCTTTGACCATTTAAAACTTTTTAAAGCTTAGTTCGCTCCATTTTGTCTTCGAACATGACAGCCACCCTCTGTGTTTTAGATACATAGAACTGAAACACTGAGTGCATTCTTAATGATGTGCAACTGTGGCTCTTCCACCTTCCGACTCTCACACAGGCCACAAGAGGTCAAAGGTTAAGGAGCCCTACAGCTGTAAGACACCAGTTTGATTTGCTTGGTGTGTGTGTGTTGCCATAGCAATCAATCATGCTAATCAAACAAAAGCAGTCAACTTCGAGAGGTGCCTGCTATTAAATTCATTTATCAACATGACCTGTCCTTTAAAACTCCATTATTTACATCAGTTTGACTACCATAATTGATGGACTACAAAGAAAGTGACATTAGCTACCATAAGATCAATATCTTTATCTACCTACCCATTAGCTGTATTTGTTTCTTGACTTGATGTGCAATGATTAGCCAGTACAAATGAGATCCACTAACTCACAACAAGTCTACAGCTATTATAATTTGATATATGCAGGAAAGTGTCATTAGAACTGCTTCATTGCTTTGAGATATAGCATGTATTGGCGAGTAATGAAGCTACATAGATTCCGATTATAAATGGCACTGCATTGAGAGGTTCAATTGAAAGGTCTTTACATGTCTGAGATAAAGAACAACAAATGAAGACGTTTGTCTGTGTGTCACCTAAGACTAAATCATTTATTGAGAATATATAAACGGTTCATTCCGACCCATTTTTTCACAATTTCTGTATAGCCAGGAGGGAACTTGAGGGGGAAAGAAACAAACGCCTAAATGTGTCAGAAACAGGAATCTGTTGGGACTTGTGTCTTATAGATTCACAGGGCACTTGCCCAGGATTCCTCTAAGATGCTGTCCATACCAGAGCCCGTGGCCCCGGAGCCCTATAACCTCACCCGGTACTGCCAATGGCCCTGCAAATGCCCTAAAACTCCCCCCACCTGTCCGCCAGGTGTTAGCCTGATCACGGACGGCTGCGATTGTTGCCGAGAATGTGCCAAACAGGTGGGGGAGGTTTGCAACGAGAAAGAAAACTGTGACTATCATCGTGGCCTTTACTGTGATTACAGCACAGACAAGCCTAGGTACGAAAAAGGAGTATGTGCGTGTAAGTGTCATTGTACTAACACAGCTTTCTTATTAACACTGTGTTCCGCTCTTAGATTAGAAGATTTAAAGCTTGGATTAAGGCGGCAGAACCCAGATAAACCAAGCCAGGAATGCTGAGCAGAATACATTCTCTTTACCTTTTAGCATACGTTTCACCATAAAGCATCACATACTTTTCTTGGTATTGTATCCAGCATGGATTTGATCAACTGTACTTCACTCGTTTTGCTCTTTTTCGCTATCCAGATCTGCCAGGCACTGGCTGTGAGCACGATGGTGTGATCTATCGCAACGGCCAGAGCTTTCAGCCCAATTGCAAATACCAGTGTCTGTGTGTAAATGGGGCGATTGGATGTGTGTCGCTGTGTAATGAGTCTCAGCCCCCCAGGGTCTGGTGCCAGAACCCACGGCGAGTTAAAATCCCCAACCGCTGCTGTGAGCTGTGGATCTGTGACGAGCCCAGGAGGGGGCGCAAGACAGCGCCACGACACACAATGGCCGGTATGATCTCTGGTGTCTGGCGTTCTTCCTGCAACTCATTGGCTGCGTTCGAAAACCTAGGCAGCTGACTTGTTGCCTCGTTGCCTTATCAGAAGATGGCTTGTAAGGCAGAGTTTGTGCATGAAGGCACCTCAAAAAACTAATTTCAGACAGACTTCTGAAACAGTGGAACAGTTTAATCATGTACAGCAAAATAGAGAGCTTTGGTGAGAACTAAACAAATATTGAATTACTACATTAGACATGTCTTGCTAAAAATGACATCAGAAGTGGAACATTTTGGTCGAAAACGTACATTTACACACTAACTGACCAGCAAACGCAACTTTCGGACGCCATCTTTTTTTCAAGCTCAACTGTCACTGAATGGAAATCAAAAGGATTGTGGGATATCAAAGGCAGCGATGGAAACATTTATGCTGCCTTCAAAAATCAATCAGATGAAGGGCTCTCAGGAGACAGAAAGTGAAGCTAAAATTCGATGTGCCTTGATGCCTTCCTGCCTTGAAATGTGTCCTTTGAAGGCGTTTTCCAGGTTTCCGACGCAGCCATTCTGAGCAGAGAAGAATAGTTGTGATTAGCATCCTTTACCACAAAATACTCCACACTATATATAGGGATGTTTCTTCACAGTTCAGTCCCCCCCCCCCCCAGTTATTTTTGTTTATATTATTATTTAATCCTTGTGCATCAATCAAAAAAAGTTACACATAGGTCATAAAAAAATTATATTGAAAGCACAAACTTAAGTTGGGTCTCATTTTAAAGGGTTAGTTCACCCAAAATGAAAATAATGTAATTTATTCCTCACCCTTATGCCGTTCCACACCCGTAAGTCCGTTCATCTTCGGAACACAAATTAAGATATTTTTGTTGAAATCCGAAGGCTCAGTGAGGCCTGCATACGCATCAATGTAATTTACACTCTCAAGATCCATTAATGTACTAAAAACATATTTAAATCAGTCCATGTAATTACAGTGGTTCAATATTAATATTATAAAGCAACGAGAATATTTTTTGTGCGCCAAAAAAAAAATTAATAATGACTTATAATAGTGATAACCGATTTCAAAACACTGCTTCATGAAGCTTGAAGCTTTGGAGCGGAAACGAATCAGCGAGTCGAATCAAGATTTGGATCACGTGTCAAACCGCCAAACTGCTGAAATCACGTGACTTTGGCGCTCCGATCCGCTGAATCGACCCGCTGGTTCGTTTCCGCTACGAAGCTTCATGAAGCAGTGTTTTGAAATCGGTTATCACTATTATAAGTCGTTATTTAGGTTTTTTTTGGCGCACGACAAATATTCTCGTCGCTATATAATATTAATATTGAACCACTGTACTCACATGGACTGGTTTAAATATGTTTTTAGTACATTAATGGATCTTCAGAGTGTCATTTACATTGATGACTATGCAGGCCTCACTGAGCCATCGAATTTCAACAAAAATATCTTCATTTGTGTTCCGAGAATGAACGGTCTTACAGGTGTGGAACAGCATGAGGGTGAGGAATAAATTACATTATTTTAATCTTTGGGTGAGCTAACCCTTTAAAGAAGACCATTGGCAGATTATTGTTGAAATCAAAAAATTATATAAAATATATATTTTTATGAAACATGTTGAACTCTAAAACTGCTAGAAAATCAAAGCCATAAATCTAAAAAAGTTCCAAATTTGAGGTTGATATCTCAAAAAATGAGCTTTCAGTCAGTTTGTTTGGGCGCAGTGCCAAAGTTTCCCTATTAGATGCCATCAAAACTCCACTGATACACACAGTGTTTGGATTTGTGATTTGCAGTACAGTTGAGTTTTTCTCTCTCAGATATTACAAGCACATGCACGCACACCCACACACAATTTTTTTTATTACACACATACAAACCACTCTCTGACATACATACCAATACACCCACACAGTTATAGCTGCATAATTTATCCAAGTGTTCCAGAAAACAGGAACAAAGTGAGTATTTGCTTTATAGGCCAAACCTGAAAAAATGGCACCATCTGGTAAAAAAAATTGTCAAAATTTAAAATTTGAAGCCATGCCAACAGAATAAAAGCATATTAACTAAGATTGCGTAATTTTATAGTTAAATTGCAATGGGATTAAAATTTTGTAGCAGTTTCAATGGGGACATTTTTTTTCAAAATGCGCTGAGAGGAACTATCTAGTGCAAAATAGATTTATTTAAAGGAAATGGGGGTGCAAAATAAAAATGTTATGCAGTTAACACAGGCAAAGTTATCAAAAAAACAAAACTGAAAAAGCCACAAATGTCCATAAAGATGCACAAGGGTTAAATAAAAAATATTGCCTACAGAATATTACGTGGAAACTGTGGAAAATATGAAATTTGTGGTTTCCAGACCTGGAAAAGTCATGGAAATTTCTATAGTACATATACATTTTGTTGTCATGATTGGTTAAATGTAATATAATTATATTTTATCATATTAAATATAATGTAAATGTACACTACCGTTCTACAGTTTGAGGTCAGTAAGAAACATTTTTTAAAATACATTTTAGAATGTCATTTTTTCCTGTGATGGCAAAGCTGAATTTTCAGCATTTTCAGTGTCACATGATCCTTCAGAAATCATACTTATATGCTGATTTGATGCTCAAGAAACATTTTTGTTATTATTGTTAAAAGCATGGAACAGTAATGAACTTTTTTCAGGATTCTTTGGTGAATGGAAAGTTCGAAATAACACCATTTATTTGAAATAGAAATATTTCTTAAGATTATAAATGTATTTACTGTCACATTTGATCATTTTAATCCATCCTTGCTGACCACCCAACTTGAATGGTAGACTAAATCATTTTTAAAACTCATGAATGAAGAAAGCGTTCGTTGTTTTCTCTGCATTCTTACAGCCCTGTCTAGTATAAATGACAGCTGGCACAAAGACTGTGTGACCCAGACATCCTCCTGGAGTCCCTGCTCAAAGACCTGCGGCCGTGGAGTGTCTTTACGCATAACTAACAACAACAAGCGGTGTCAGATGGTCAAAGAGAGCAGACTCTGCAACATCCGGCCTTGCGAAGTGGACATCACAAAGCACATCAAGGTACAGCAAGAACACAAACGCAGGATTTATTGTAATATGATGAATTTAACATTTTCAGTTGTCATATGAAAGAATATGTTTTGACTCTCCACAAGCCTGGAAAGAAGTGCTTGAACATCTACAAGGCAGAGAGGCCAGATAACTTCACCATCTCTGGCTGCACTAGTACAAAAACATATTGGCCCAAATACTGTGGAGTGTGTACTGATGAGCGCTGCTGCATCCCCTTCAAATCTAAGACTGTTGAGGTCGACTTTGAGTGCCCGAACGGATCCGGCTTCACCTGGCAGGTCATGTGGATTAACGCCTGCTTCTGCAACCTGAGCTGTAAGAACCCCAATGACATATTTAGAGATCTAGAGCAGTACCATGAGAGACGTGAGATTGGAAACTGAGTGTATAAGACCTTGCAGAAAAGACAATATAAAGATTTGGGTAAAAGCCACAGATTTAGTTTTTCTTTTATTGGTTAATAATCATTCTTTCTTATGAGACTTTTTTTCCTATTGGAAAAATTTTAATAAACTGACATATCCTAATATATGCTATTTTAAGACTATGTGGCCTCTTGCAACCAAATTTTTCACATTTGTTAGGTTATTTCAACCAAGATTATTACAGTTTCTGTTACAGTGTGACCAATAAATCCTTTTGTACAAATTATGTAAGTAATACATATGTAAAAAGACAAGGTCTTGTCGACTTCTGTAGTTAGAAGTCTTAATTTATGCAGTCTATGTAAAGAAGAAATCTAAATAGATTTTTGTTATTTCATACCTTTCTTTTCTACATTTATGCTCTTAAATGACGCCGTAGTCTTTACAGCGAGGTCTGCCTTATTAAGTTTGACCTTCCATATACTATAATGTTGTGTATGGACACAATTATCAAATAAACACGGACAAAAAAGAGTAACCAGCTTTTTATTTTATTTTTTTAAATAAATACAAACTGTTATTCCATTAAAAATGCAGTGCATCATGTTGTTTTACATCTTTACAAAGCGAGGTGCCTTATCAAGCTGCAAGCATTTGTTTTAGTGTGCGTGGAAGAGCAGGTGTGTTGCTTATATTTATCTCTCTTTGCTTTATTCTTTCAAAGCCTTGAGGAAAAAAGCATCCAGTCCAAGTAGAGGATTCCATGGCACTTTTTGTTCTGTTGTGCTTGATTGCATAGAAATCACCATTGTTACAAACAAACAAAAAAACAACAAAAATCACTCATATACAGTCATTTTCCTGTATCCTTATATCTACAAATAGTTTTTGTTGAATTTAAACTAATGTTAAGATTATTTTTAAAACATTTGATCCATAAAAATCGCTTAAAATTGCTTTAAGAGCATAATTTACTGAGTCGCAAATAAAACCCAAAATAAAGGGACACACACAGGAAAAATAAAATCAACACATTAGGAGCTTATACCTTAGTTTTATAAGGTAGGTTAGCATCATGAAAAAGAAAAAAAAAAATACCACCATCTCTACTCTGGTCAACCAATCCCTTTTCCATTTAGTGAGGTCCATTTCAACATATACAGATTATACAAATTAATGATGCACTCAAACTAGCATGTAAAAGTGTGGTATAATAACTTGAGAAAAAGAAATTAACTCGCAGACTAGAGATCAACTTAAATTTACAAACATGTGCCCTTCTCAGTGCCCAATATACTTTGAAGATGATGACCATCACAATGTCTATGTGCTGCATTGCCTCTAACAACAACAAGAAAGCCATTGCACAGGGTGCAAAAAAGAACTAACTCCATCCTGTCCTTCATCCACCCTAGCCACACCTTTCTCAGCGTTTCCCCAGGAAATCGTCTTAAACACAAGACACTTTGGCGTAAATGCTCTCTGACTAATAAAATGGTGCAAGACCCCTGAGGGAAACTGCACAGCACCGCGCCATGCGGCGGTCTTGTTGCGTGTGTAGTTAGTGGCAGCGCAGCACAGTCAGAACAGAGAGGTTAATGCATGTGTGAGATGGACCGGAGACGAGGTCACCAGTCTAACAGGACACTTCGGTGGACTTGGGAGCCTGGTCCACAGAACTGTCCATGTTGTCGGTGTGCGAACGTCCGCGTTGGTTCTCGGAGGTGTGGGCTCGAGCACGGCCTTCGTTGGTGTGGGAGCGACTGCGGTTGCCCTCGTTGGTGTGCGACCTGCTGCGGTTGCCATCAAAGGAGGTGATGCTGGATCCGGATGCTGTGCGGGAACGGACCAGGCGGGTCATGCTGGCAGAGGGCACTGAGAGGCAGAGGAAGACCGATTAGGATACATATTTTAAAGCTTTTTTTGCATTTGCTCATCAAATCTGATGTATGCATTACATGTATCCAAGATTAATATAAAGAAACATTACTGTTCAAAAGTTTGGGGTCAGTAATATATTTTATGTTTTTAAATGAATTCCCTTATTGCTCACCAAGGCTACATTTATTTGATCAAAAACACAGTACAATTGTGAAATATTGCAACTGTGTTCTATTAAAGCTGCTGTCCGTATCTTTTCAAGATCTGCAAAAATTATATAATGAGAATGTACAACATGAATCCATTTTCCGAACTGTGTTTTGTCTTACCCTGAATCATTATGGTACACTTATAATAAGTGTTTATATTGGGGCTATATTTGGGAACCGCTGTAGAGGAGCACAGTCCCTGCGTGACTCGCCATAGACATAAACAGAGAGAAGTAGCTCCGGCTGCAATGTTCTTCCGCAAGACGCATGCACTTCTGTTTATTAACCGCTAGAGCGCAAAAAGTTACTGCAGCTCTAATATATTTTAAAATTACATGTATTCCTGTGATGGCAAAGCTGAATTTTCTGCAGTCTTCAGTGTCCCATGATCCTTCGGAAATCATTCTAATATGCTTGATTTAGAAACATTTATTATTAATGGTGAAAACAGTTGTGCTGCTTAATATTTTTGTGGCAACTGTGATGCATTTTCTTTTTGATAAAAAAGAAAAAAATGTAAATATGTCTTTTAACATTATAAATGTCTCTGTCACTTACTTTACTGTCCTTGATGAATAAAAGTATTCATTTAACTCACTAATCCCGAAGTTGTTCAGAAATTAGACACTTCGCTTTAAAGCTACACTGTGATATTTTCCCCCATCTAGCGGTGAAAAGGTATATGACCATCCAGTGAATATTAGTTTCTGTTCCTCTCAATTCCGATTTCGTTTTAACTCTGGTGGCCGATTTAGTCCAAGATTAACATGGCTTCCAGTTTGACCTCGTCCACATTCGACACTGTGCCATCGAGTGTTAAAACGCGAAAGGCGAAGCTTGAATTTACGGGTATGTCCCTCTTTGGCTAATGTACTTTCAAGATGGAGGGGCAACATGGCGACCCGCATTCGAACCCCTCGCCCGTATGTATTTTCAATGGCATATTATAAACTTACGAGAATACTTTTATTACTTGAAAGAAGTAAATATACATTAATGAGCACATATATTTTTGAAAGAACTAAGTGTTTTTAGCTAAGAATAAACTAAAAAAGTTACACAGTGTAGCTTTAAGAAAAGGTCAAATTGAGCAAGTCAGGTTGAAGTTTAAATCAAACCTCTAGAGGGCAGCACAGCCCACTCATTGTTCTTTGCTACTGTTGTATAGGAATTTCACATGAACAAATGAGTTCAGGCAATGCACCATGGGTATTCTTTATAAAGACACAGTTGTACGGTCAAATAGAGACTATACTAAACAAAAAGACAATAACAATACTTACTGTAACCCATGCCCTGAATGAAGTACTTGAAAGCCTCTGTTAGTTTCCCAGGCTACGGAGACAATGAAAGGAGAATTCAGTTTGTTTGACTACAAAAAAACAGCTAATCAGGTCGAGGTGGAAAACAGATTTCACTAAGTACGTGTTTTGAAACAGGATGGATTCTAACAGCTGGTAGCAGCAGGTGGCAAGCTGAGTATTAGATCTATGTGCCATTGCTGTCCGTAATGAGATTAGTGCGCGCTTCATCCCTAATGATTATCCTGTACCTTGAGCAAACTTGCAAATGAATCTAAATGGTCATAAACTTTATAAATACACACCTGGTCGACCTGGGGTAAGCCTCCACAGTCAGCCATCTGAAGAAAGAAGAGGCAAGCGTTGGTTAAAATGCAGGGAAAACACAAATGCGTCACTGCTTGTTTCTCATTTCTGTGCCTGCCATTCACACAGGTGTCTAAAACACCTAGTGCTCCATTAACTCCACTGCACTCAGCACTTATCTGTGATAAAAAGGCCATCTCGGACGCTAAACCTAATTCTTAGTCTACCTGAGGGCATGCTGTGGAAAATTAGGTCAGCCGAGGAAAGATTCAGCCCCGAAGCTGGCCGATGTAGACCGCTTCTGCACTACCTGGGTAAATTAGTCACTAGATAATGCTGAGCTATCGGAATCTTATCAGCACCGACTTTTCCATGTGGGCTAAAAATACCTGCCAGCTTCACTGGAGGCCACTCACCTTAAGCAGTGTGGCTTTGGTCGGGTCCAGCTTTGTGTTGCACTCAACCTATAGAGAAAAAACAACATTTTAAATTGGAGCAACAGTGTGTAGGTTTAAATTTGAATGTTTTTTTTTTTAAAGTTTGACAATGATAGTGAAGTAGTCCTGGATTAAACTTAAACCTACCACAGCATCCACTGCAGGGGAACTGTCTCCAACCACCAGGAGTGCAGGACACCTGAAAACACAAGTCATGACTACAGGAAATCCATCCTGCATTGTCTAGAAGTTTCCAAAAGCCACTTTCAGACTTACTTTAGAGTTCTGACATTGACGTGGCCACCGGGGATAGGCCTCTCGATTTCCAGGTCTCTCCGGCTGTGAAGTGGATGAAAACATTGATTAAATGTTATGCCGATGAACGTTGTTTTCTAACAAGGCGTTTTAGTAGCGGTATTATGCTTACCTGTTGTAGGACTTGACAAAAAGTTCCAGATTGAACTGGTTCATGTCGTTCACAACATGGTGACGGTACCTGCCAATGAGGTCATGGTTCTGCTGGATTTCCTCCTGGAGAAATAATAATAAAACCCATTCATGTTAGTATAAATTCAATTAATTAAAAAAAAATTACCTAGATTGGGTCCGACATTAAACTTGACCAACCTTTCCAAACAGGTGAGAGATGATCATGTCAGGCATGGCGTGAGTCCAACCAGTGATCTGTAAGTCATGCGAATAATGAGCCCATGACAGACGCAAAAGCCTGAAACACTATATAAATTATACATTTTAGTGGTTAGCACTTACTTTATGTGCTGCCCAGTCCATCCAGCCCTCAGCACATGGGTTGATGTTTATTAGCACAAGGCCTTCCACCATAGCAGGGTAATCCAACTAGAAAAGAAAACAGTATTTGTAATCCACATCTGAACACATTTAATAAAGAAAGAAACTGCAAGTCAAGCACTTTTTTAGGGACATTCCATAGCAGCTAAACTAGCTAAATGAATGCCAAAATCCACTGGATAAGAAAGATTTTTAGCTCTTTATCCTGGTTTAATTAAATCACTTAATAATAATCAAAAAGGAAATCAAACTCACAGCAAACTTAGCAAGGATATAAGCACCCGCTCCAACAGCCATGCCAATCACACTCTTCAGTCTGTAGGGTTTAAGAAAATCAGTTTAGGATAATAAAAAAAAAAACTGGAATCTTTATAAAACTGTTCAATAATAAAATAAACACCTCACCCAAAATGTTTAAGGATTGATGGAAGAGTCTCAGACAGTTGGTCCATGGAAGGGTACTCATATCTATAGAAAATAATAAAGTATGTTATTATTGTTCTGCATTAATTTATAGATATCCACTTATCCGTCTATATATAATGTAACTCACCCAGTGGAGAAGGTGTTAGCCCCCTCTTGCTGCCCTGGTGCATCTACATGACACACAGCAAAGTGCTGCATGATCTCTTGCATATCCTCATGGCTGAACAAGGGTTCAAAGCAGCTTTTGTCTATTGGAGAAGCATAATATATTCATTAAAGCATTTATCCTTTTGAAGAACAACAAAATTTAGGGGACATTTTCAACAGTTTTATGACTGGAGATACTGTTTAAGATATATAACAGCTTACGGTTCAGTCCAATATCATGGAAGGTGAGAATGACAGGCCGGTCACCCTTAGGAACTCCTTTCATGGTACAGTGGATTCTGCCATATGGAGTCTCCACATCATGTTCCTACATGCAACATAGCAAAACAACGCTTATCAGCATCTGTTGAACCATCATAAGCAGCGTTAATCTGATCTG
This sequence comes from Gobio gobio, assembly GCF_949357685.1. Classification (NCBI taxonomy): domain Eukaryota; kingdom Metazoa; phylum Chordata; class Actinopteri; order Cypriniformes; family Gobionidae; genus Gobio; species Gobio gobio. The sequence continues at coordinate 14,716,499 of NC_137104.1, read as the reverse complement.
CGGTACAATTTACTCCAACAGCGCATATCTCAACGACAACTTGTGAATGTTTTTTTTCTGTGTAATTAACACCTTTTCCATTTTAACAGAATAATGCAGAGCCATGCAATTTAATGTAACATTTGAGGGCAACCACAAGTCGAAACCTGTCTGCAAATGAACCACAGACCACCTGCAAACATTTCCACACTCTATGCACTTTGGTTATAAATCTAAAGCTCACAGTCCATGAAAACTATCTGTCTGATTTCATAATGCTCAACTGCATCTACCAATTTCACAAAGCATTAAACCCTAATTATGATTGACACAGTAATTCCCTTCGGTCAAAACACTTTGAACCACTAAGAAAGTCCCGAAATCCCTAAAAAGTATAAGCCAAAAGCAAGATGAATGCTTCTACTCACAGCGACTTCAATCTCAAATACTAATTCCATATCGGAGTCTTCCAGAACCATGGCTGCCAGTTTAGTAAGTATTAGTAAATCAGTAATTAGTAGTAGCGAAGAGAATGAATATAAGATCCGATTGGAAGTAAGCTCCTGTGTGTGCACTTTGCTAATATTCATCTGTGCGCAGGGTTTTATACCCCTGTTGATGTCGCTCGACATAAGCCCCATCCTCCCAGCATGCTTTGCACCAAGATCAAAACAAGTTAATTCTAGTTAACGACATCCGTAAATTGGATCAGCATGTGTCAGGTGCTTGGAGTAGCCTACTCTAGGCCATCGGAAACTGGGCAAGTGTAGCCAAACTATAACGTGATGATTGACATTACGATTGTTATTGAATAATTGTTGTCTTCAAGTAAATCAGCAATAGAATGCAATTGAGCCACATAGAATCTCAGCACAGAATGGTCACATGGTCATGGTATATATTTTTTTTTTTTCAGTCTAAAAAAACCCCAACTCATTTAACTTTTTACTTTGGAAAGACCACATAACATTTCCAATGAGAATCTGTATTTCTATCCGCTTTCCCACGTTTAAAAATGGAAGCTGTATAACCACTAAAACCAACAAATCATAAATCATCTCCAACGGATTGAACTTTAACTTTCTTCAAGTTAATTTAACACTAGTGACAAACAATGACAAATAACCACCGTGCACTGCAAGAGTCATTGAGAAAAGTCTTAGAGTGCAGGCCTCCGGTCAAAGATCAACTGGCTGATGCTGCAGAAACTAGTTTCAGCTGCCTCGAGTTGAAGCACAAGCTGCTACATCGAACATCTTTAACACTGACAAGGACATAAACATCTTGTGCTCGGCCTTGTATAGTGACTGAGCACAAACATATGTCGTCTTCCTACTGTCACTAATCTCTTTAAACGGGACGAGGCCTACGTGAGCGCCTCAGGCAGATGGCAGGTGTGTCCCTCGGCAGCCCACGTCATTCGTCTAGAGGCTGAACACTCTTATTAAACACATGACCCAAACTTCAGGACTTTAATCTGTGTGAGGATCAGCACGAAAGGCAAGTTGGATGTGTATCGGTACTGTATCAGTACTACTGTAATGCCACGATGTCATGACTGGCAACACATTTTCAGTTACAACTTCCGTCCATAGTAAAGTCCTTCCTATCCTTTAAAGATCTTGAAAAAGATACTTTCGTCTTATCTCGTTTGGATTCTTGTAATTCCTTATATGTTGGAATATCCCAGTCCTCTATGTCACGGCTTCAAATGGTTCAAAATGCTGCAGCCAGATTTTTAACTGGGGTTTGTAAACGAGAACATATTACTCCAGTTTTAATGATTTTTTATTGATTGCCAGTGCATTATAGGGTTGAAATTAAAATATTGCTGTTTGTTTTTAAATCCCTAAATGGTCCGGTATCTTCTTATTTGTCTGAACTTGAATACGCTGGTCCACAAACAATAATACTCAGTCCCATCTAAGATCAAGGTTGAAGTCGAGAGGTGACCGTGCGTTTGCAGTTTGCTGGCCCTAGGCTATGGAATAGTCTACCTTTATCTCTAAATTCCCTATCTTCCATACATGAGTTTACACATAAGTTAAAGGCCTATCTTTTTACGCAAGCATTTAACTCATAATTTTGTTCCAAGTACTGGGAAAGCTTTGTATCAGTACTGTGTAATTAATTTTAACAAAACTCCATTCTCCATGGCGTGATTTTTATTTTTTTATTGAATTTGGACAGAAATCCTGAGTGGAGAGCACTTTATAAACCACCGTTGACTAAAAAACATGTGATTTGCAGTGGAGAATTCTTCATGGCGCTGTTGCTGTCAATTCTTTCATCTCAATTTTCAATCCTGAGATTGGTGTGAATGTCCTTTTTGTACGGAGAGAGAAACAATGTTTCATGCATTTGTGAATTGTGCCAGGTTTTAGGAAATATTTTTCGTAGTTGTAATGAAACTTTTTCTACGGTGTTATTCATTTTGGGTTTTAAATATGCGAGGAAAAGAAGATTTGTATGCCAGTTGCTAAATTTTGTTTCAGGCCAAGCAAAATTGGCTATTTATGTAAGTAGGAGAAAGAAAGTTGAGCAGAATTTGGGGCATAATGTAGTTGCTATGTTTTCAAACATGGTCCAATCAAGAATATCGATTGATTTTACTTTCTATAAACATATGGATGATCTCATCACTTTTGAAGGTATTTGGTGTTGCAGTGAAGCCTAGTGTTCAGTATTTGAAGGTGATTTGGTGTTTACACGCTTCTTGTGAGCTGGGTTTGCTCTTATTATATACGCATATTGTAATTTACATGAATTGTATTTGTAATAAAGGTTTGTTAAAATTCAACTCTCTCTCTCTCAGCACAGTGGTCACAGTGATTTTTTTTTATTAAATGGATTTTGAATGAACATTTCTGTGTGTGTGTAGCCTTAGTTAGTTAGTAAAATAATAGAAGCAGGAAACCATACAAATATAATAAAAATGAAATTCTTGCCTTAATCACCAGCTGCTGGACAGCCTCCCTTAACCCCTAGAACAGAGGAGAAACAGTGTATGTTAACACTATATATGCTCACTACTTTCTCATGCTTAAATTTGTACATTAATTACAAATCTTGATCAAGACAACAGCGCTTCCCATACTTTTAAGTCCCTGTCCACAAGCAGAGGCTTCGACTCAACTACCTGGATATCATCCATTCTCAGCAAGGACACCTAGAGGTAGGAAAAAGTTGACATAAACACAGCAATTTTAAGGATGTTGCACTTCAAATAATTTACTGCAAACTTCATCAAGGTCACGGAAGGAAGTATTACAAGTGCCATGTTTTTGTTTTGGTGTAATTCAACTTTGGCAACGGCTATTTACAACAACTTTATGAGTGGATCTCCTGATTGGAATCAAGAAAATAAGATATGATGCATTTTCCTTGCTCTTTTGTTTTGCTTAAAAGCCTTAAACATCGTCACTGTCATGACAAAGTATTTATTTCTTCATTTACAGTTTCATATTTTCAAGGTTATTTTATCTCACATACTGTACATATATTAAATGTAGTGCAGTGAAAAGCTCCTCCCTTGCTCCTTGTCCCAGCGCTATCAAGAATATATTTATCAAGAAAATAAAATGTAAATAGAATATATTATAAAGAATAAAGAACGCAATTTTCAAAATATACAAAAATTATACAATATATTCATTAATGATGTTATATTTAGTATAATTTCAGTATAAAAATCCTGAAGATCCAGCTGTTGAAATTTTGGAGTATTTTATTTTTTTTATTTTTTATTATTATATCGTAATTTTTTCTTAATTTGTTTTTGGATGATGCAGGTCATGCATTTCAAAAGACGACAGTTTGAATGTTGATGTGCATGCAAATTGAACAAGAACTTGAACAGGCTCTTTGTCTGACTGAGGTTTCTAAAGGTCACATGTCAGGCTTTTCCTCTGTAGCGGGTCTGGACGCTACACACAGGAAGCCACAGACACAGCTGCTTCCATGGCTCTTGCAGTCCCTCCACCCCTTAAACATTAGCCATTTTTTCCAGCCCTGCTCCAAAACCAGCATGAATGCCTTTGTGTCTTATCATCCCACAGGTTCAAGGAGTGTTCCTGTACCAAGCCCCTTTTAAAAAAGCAGCGACTGATTTTCTGATTCACAGACGAGCTCTAGGAACCAAGCCAAGCTGTTTATCAAGAGGAATTTCTGTGGGTCAAAAAGCATGATTGTGCAGTCCATCATTTGCTGAGGTTTCTACAGCAGCCCCCTACACACATTCTTGACCAGAATCATGTGAGAACTGAAATGACTAGAAATCAGCTTAATAGGAGACGGGGGGGGTTTCTTAATATATAATCAATAATACAAGCAAAGTTAACAAGTAACGGTAAGCTAGCAAGTAGGTCACCTGCTTGTTTTTAAGCCATCTGTCTTACGGTCTCTCTTTACTAATCTTTTACCTGGGAGTGGCTGGCAGTGGCAGTAATGTCTCAGCAGGATATAAACTGCAGTAACATAAGGACAGATCCTACCCTTTCCATACCTAAAACACTCGCTATACTTCAAAACGTCCACCTGTAATTCACCTGTCCACCTCTCCAGACCAGGTTTCTTTTTCAGTTTACAATGTAATTATGACTTACTAATCTCTTAAAATACATATTGGAACTGATAACAGACACATTGCATATTTGTATGAACATGCACATGTATTTGTTTTCATTAACTTTGGTTGCTATATTGCATCAATATCAGACACTGTGTTTATGTTGGAACCACCATCGCTGCTGCACCCTACAGAGGAGAGGGAAATGCTTCTTTCACTTCCCATAACCATTTCTATCCCTTGACACTGCAGTGACTTCCAAATTAACTGCGTCTGCAAATGTAACTAGAATCACAGTTCCAGAATCATCAGGGTTAAACCCAGACATCTGCAGAAACAATGTTTCCTTATCTTTGGGAATCATAAAATCCACAATTTATCTAAAACCAGAAGCCTGAATTAAGCATGTGTAGAATAGACATATATTTTTATATTGTGTTTTATATGTTTATATTTGTATTTTGACATTAATGTATCAGATTGATCACTGCAGGGGTGCTGGATTCGTACAAATGTTCTTCTCCAATTAAGCAATAACACTTGTTGACCTATAACACTATCTAATCTTCCTATTCAAGTTTTACAGCCATGTATATGGTTACACTAATAGAACGTTATAATTGATATACATATTTAATACATTATCCTTTGTGTCATTATTACATAGTGGATGTTTCTGCTGTAAAGGCATCTATAAACAGCCTGCTCTGAGGAGGCCACATAAAATAATTATTAAAAAAATAACATCTGTGACGCACCTCAGGACCTAGTATCAGAAGTGGCTCTGATGCTTCTTTGCTGTTGTGCAAATGATATGCATCAGCATCTGAGCAGCACTAAATTTCCATTTTCCCGAGCTTTATATTGAATTATTTTAAGGGCCTAATGGATAGAGAGTCGGACTTGCAACCCAAAGGTTGTGGGTTCATATCTCAATACCGGCAGGAAAAATGTAGGTGGGGGAGTGAATGAACAAGTGCTCTCTTCTATCCTCAATGCCCACGACTGAGGTGCCCTTGAGCAAGGCACCTAACCCCCAATCGCTCCCCGGGCACCACTGCAAATGGCTGCCCACTGCTCCGGGCGTGTGTGTCCACCGCCTGCAGTACATGTGTGGGCACTAACTTGGATGGGTTAAATGCAGAGGACAAACACAGAATTTGGGTTGCCATTCTTGGCCTTCACGTCACATCACATCACTTCATGTCACTTATATTTCTATTCATACCTAATTTAATATCAATGTTTATAATTCCATATTTGCGTTAATTCTATGCATACATTCATGTATAGCTATACTATTCAAACAAAGTCAAAGTTATATGGCAACAAAGTAGTCTTGAGTCTTTATGGTCTGCTTTAAGAATAAGTAAACAAGTAAGCTGGATTTTGAAATTATTAGTATTTCACAAATGTCTAACAGTGCATTGTACCTATTTGTGACTAAAAACTGAAGCAATACAAATAGTCAGCATTTCTGATAATGTAAATTATCAGACAAAAAATATGTAATTTAGACAGGTCGGGTGAAAAAAAAAATGTAACCTTTAAAGCTAAATAAATTGAGTTACTTTGGTCTAGACTGTGGGTTTTTTTCGGGTCTCAGTGACCTACACAACTGCTTATTTTAGCATATCACACCTGATTCAAGTTCATTAGGAGAAAGCTCCATTAACTGAGCTATTTGACAGATATGTAACTAAAAGACATACAAAATGTGCAGTGAAGTGAGAACTATTGTAGATATCGTACTCTCATATTTGTTTCCCCCTCGAGCTCACACTGCTTTGTTGACATTTGCACGTGCAGCCAGCCAATCACACGCACGCGCGTAATGATAAACAAATTTTTTTTAAACGCATACTAATGTTTACATTTTACTGTTTGTTGTTGTTAAATGTTTTATTAAAACGCTTTATACCGGATATCTTTTTTTTTCCAAACGCTGATAAATACATTTTTCGATATCATGTCAGAGATGTTTGCACACGGTCTGTGGTTTTATTAGATAAAGAAACAGACAATATTTTAACATAAAAAAGAATGGAAAAGAATGATATAGCAATTTTTATGACTTACCGGTTGATTGTCCCAAAATTAAAAACAAGAAAGTCCAACAAAACTTTTTGCAGATGTTGAGGGTGACAATTGACTACGTGCTGCTCGCGACAGGATGTAGAAGGCAGGCAATTATAAAGAAGTGTGTTTAGACAGTCCTGCCCACTCCTCCTTCTATTGGGTAACTGAGTCATGCCTTCTTTCACAGCATTACGCGATATATGATGAGTGTTCTCTTGGGGAAAATGATTATAGGACTCCTCCTTCACATTAAAAGTATTTGTATGTCCTTGCAAGATTAATACTAACTAATACTTTCAAAACTGGTTAAGTTTGCATCAATAAAGTATTGTTCAGAGGAGTGCATGCCTGTGGGTGGATGTGTGTGTGTGTGTGTGTGTGTGTGTGTGTGTGTGTGTGTGTGTGTGTGTGTGTGTGTGTGTGTGTGTGTGTGTCCTCTCTAACAACACAATGCTTTCACTGTGTTTAGCTAATATGAGGCAGTGATAACAAGCCCATTCACAATGGACACATTGCAGTGGAACTACCAATATGCTGATCAACTCTCAAGCAGCATTTACACCGCAAACTGAATTAAACGGCAAAATAAATGCAGATAGAATTTACTTCTAAATCTATGATCAGAATGAGAGACTTTTCATAAATCAAAATTGTCATATTGCAGGTATTTTTAGGTTGTTTGGTGTAAAGCTGGGCAATCTGCCATGTCCAATTGTGTTGTGGAAAAATACTGAAACCATTGTTAAACAGATTAACTTTTACGACTTTAAGATTTATAAATACATATCGAATCAAAGAGTAGACTGCCTAGGGTTCTAAACTAGGTTAAAGTGAATAATAACTGATAAGGATTGTGGACTTTTACCTGACATGTTCATATCTCTGTGTACTCAGAACAGAGTTTCTCATGGAGTCTGGTGCTACACTCATTTTAATATACAGGGGGGGGGGGGGGGACTAGCTATAAATTAGAAATGGACTAACTAGCTTTCAGCCATTTTAAATGAAATATTATAGCACACGTTGTAAAGGATATCATTCAGTTATGCCAGAACTTTGTGTTAAATTGTGGTTTCTTTGAGTGTCAAATGTGTAGATTTCTCACTTTTCTGTCTTTTCGGTCTGTTTTTCATAAAATCTGGGTTCATGACATTGGCTTCTATTCATGTCCTTGCACTTGAAATACAGAGCAGGATTCATCTTGAACAACTTGTATCTGGTTTGCACAACATTGAGGTTATTGGACTCCTCGTAAAGAACAGATAAAACACTGACCTCTCTCCCTACAGGCTCTTGGCATCAGACGAATCAAACTAATAAAAGGAAGTTCAAACCCAAAGGCTGTTTTCTGCAGTGGCAATCCAACAAGAGGACAAAACAGTCATTATGTTATCATTTAAACCATACCGACATGCCCACATAATCCAAATGAACATTACAGCTGGTATTGGATCAGATCACTATATAACAGTATTAAAGGCCTACGCGCCTTCCTTTCAGTTTTGAAAGGTCAATGGTAGCTAGTTTGGCGTTGAAATGTTGACTAACAAGGGAAAAGAAGATTCTTGCCTTTTTCCCTTGTCGTTGCTGACTTGTCTAATTGTACAATGTGTACAACGTTCACAGACCAAACCTTTCCCCTATATGAGGCATTATTTTACACTTTAACCTATATTATTTAAACAATAATATTAGTAATATCCTGTTTCAAACCTAGGATCTAACATGCATAGTCTCAATCAGTTTAAAGTCCCCATGAAATCTTTTTTATAAAATTTTATAAAATATTACAGAATTTATTATAAATGATTTATCCGTAAATTGTAAATTCATGTGCACTTCTTCAATCAAAATACTCCCACTTCCAATGACATCTCTTCTCTGCTCCTCAAAACCATCCAAACAAGTCCCGCCCTACATTTTTTTTTCACTCGGATATACGCCACAATAGAGAAGAAAAGACTAATTGCAACTTCTGTTTCATGCCGACTTTAAACTGCATTAAACCTCTTTAGTGCAGATGCAGTGTGTGAGGCAATAACAGTAGTCAGATGTAGTATGAATCATACTAAGCCATGATTCAGATCCACATGTCATGAGACAGCGCTCAGCATTGCCTCACCTCAACCACGTATCACGTAGGTCCTCAGAAGGGGTGCTCAGTTCAATGTCATTTATTACTGATTTACTAAAGGGGATAATTGGACGTCTTAAAGTTACAAAATGACAATAAACACCATTGAAAATGTATAATAGGAGCGTTAAAGCAGGTTAGCATTTTTGTTAGTATTAAACAGGGGATAAAACATCAAAATGTGATGGTTTCATTCACAGACAATGAAATAACCAAGTTGCAGAATTAGGCCGTGAAGTAGATGTTTAATAAATGATAAACTAGGCAATGATGTGCCAACAGACACTACTCTTGCTTGTCCGATCAAAGTATTATGGATTATGTATTAATGTTCGGTGTGGAACAGCACACACAGCAACTCATAGACTATATAAACAACCGACCATGCAAAAGAAGTCTCGCCCCAACATTTACTAAATTACAAAAAATTACAATTGCTAAAAGTCTTAATCTTTGTCTCAGCTGTGAGGAAGTGCTTGCTAGCAGTCCATTGGTGCCACTGGAACAGGCATAATATTTTTAGAGGTCATTTCAGATAGAGGCTGTTGTAGTATCTGATCTTCAATCAGTTTATCTCATTATCAATCCTTGTCAATGGGAAAAACAATTATAATGGCACTTTATTACTCAGTTCACTTTGATGCTTAGTATGATAAAGTTACTCAATAACTACAGCCATAAATCGTAGGGCATAATTCTTCACTATGAAAGAAATGTTTGGTCTAGATGTACTACCTTCTGACTACTGACTATTTCTGTAATGTTACAGTATTACAAATACTAGATATTCCACAGGACATTGTTGCTTCGTTTCTCACAGCAGTTTTGTTCAGACACACCCTGGGCTGTTCCCCGGCCAAATAAACCACTCTGCGTGAATTATTTTCACAGATTCATCTTCACCAATTGGTGAAAGTGGAATGATTTCCTTAGTGTTATTGTACCAGAGCTAATTCACCTGATACAGAGGGCCACCTATATGAAAACCCCTTCTGCTCCACCATGTCCACTTTACTCTGACCTGGCAACATTGTAGCATTCCTGCTACAGGTCATTGCCTCTGCTGATAAGATGCAACCAATTACTGAAGTGGAAAATTGCTCTGACCTGACATTGTTTTGTTTTCCATGAAAATAACCTTTAAAACAGGACCTAAACTCATTCACTAACAACTTGCCAAAGGCGACACTACAAGGTAACCAGCAACCATCTTGTCCAAACTAAATCTTTAGGTTTGAAATATTGCTTGACTGCAAAACAACAGTCTAAGAAAGGTGCTAATTATTTTTGTCATGCATGAATTGACAACATACATAAGTGTATAGTATAGGCTACCCTGTATATATGCCCATGTATCTTATTAGATGGGGAAACTTTTGAGGCCAAACAGGACTGCTGCACCACAGGAGGGCCACAGATATTGATATTACTGGAAACAGTAAAATTGTCTTTGATATTTCTGAAAAAAGAAAGAAAAAAAAAAAGTTCAGATATTCACCTTCTGGTTCATCTAGTTCATCCGAGAGGTTGGTTCCGCAGGCCCCTAGTAGTGCTTGAAAATCGGGTGCTCCACAAATCCCATGGAAGCATCACCTTATAGTGCTGATCGTATACATGAGATGTTTTGCCCTTCTGCAAAGCTCGTGCTTTACAGTGGTTATAAGAATAAACACTGAAGGAAAGTATACAAGTGTTTTAGTTTGCAGGTTGAACAAATAAAGCGAAATGAGTACACAATGAAGAAATGACTTGCCCACTGATTTTACGGTAAACCGGAGCCAAAGGCAGAGGTAATAATTACTCCATTTCTGAGATAGATTATGGACACAGCTGCCTTGCTAGTGCAATCTCTCTGTTAATCATTTTATCCACCTTTTGACCTTATAGCCAGTCATAGGACTTCGTGTGATTTTACTCTCCTCAACACAACATGCTCACAGCATCAAAACAAAGGCACATGATCACATGATCATAAACCAAAGTTAACTTATTTTAAAACGAAAGGTCAAGTCTTTATCAGAAAATATATTGAGGACACAAATGCAGCCTAATAATCTGTCATATGAAGATAAATAAATAAAGTTTATTTTATTCGTGGTTTTATAAATCTTGCATTATGGGTTTAAATGATGTAACCGTCAAGTTAAAGCCCTGAGGCTCAGCCATGAGATGGACAGTAGAAACGCTGTAGCTACTGACTAAAAGGATGACACTAGTGCTTACTAAATAGTGCTCTCCAGCGTAAACCACCTGCTTCGCTACTGAGGTGTGTCAAACGTGGATGACCTCACGTAGGCTCCTCGTGAGTCGTCGTGAAGACGTGGCCAACGTGACGGTGCGTCTATGATGGGCGGGGCTCACCGGAGCGCCTTGAAAAATAAGGACGTTTTTTTTTTTATCTTATCTTCGTGTCTCTGGCTGCCCTTGAAATAAGACCGTATATTAATGGTCGGTTAGTTATAAGACATTGGTCTGGTAAAATAAATAAATAAATAATAATTCGTTTGTAAATATTAAACTTAAATTGAATTTTACTGTTTGATACAAAAATATTCTAAATTATGGCGATCCCTTAGCGAGGGACATACTTCCAAAAATATAAAGGCATGTAGGCCTAAATATTTATGTTTAAAGACCCATAGGCTGATGTGTGTGAAAAATATGCTGCAAACTGCGGCTATAACCGCTGTAAATTTGTACTAAAGCAAATTATTTAAATATAATCTAATATTAATATTTAGGCTACTATACATTTTGTCTGTACTATTCAATATAAACCTGAAGATAAAAAATAATAATTTTAATATTGTTAATGTAGCCTAAATTGTAGCCTTCAAATATCAGAGAACCACTGCCGCTGCCTTCACGTGCTATATCGGACATTTGATAATTCCCACTTCTGAAGTCACGACAAGCGCATCACAGTCGAGTTTCGAAATGGGACGCCATTCATGTTTATCTAGGAAATGCGTATTTACGATCATTCCAAGAGCACGTGACCTGCATCATGAAGATTTCACAAGAGATTGAGATGCTGCTGTCCACACGCCCTCGACTGCATGCGGTGTTCTCTGGTGCATTCACAATAAGACACAGTACAAAACAAAGTCTTTTAACTTTTTCTTGGTTTATTGTTGATTTTATTTAGAAAAGATGTGTCTAGTGTTTTTCCATAGCAAATATTTTAGGGTGGTTTGTGGAACTGGGGAAAATAATAGATTTGTTATATTAGCACTTTCAGTGATACCAGCAAAACACTGTAATTTGTCTTATTTTACAGAGAGATATGTGGCTACCAGTAGGAAAAATTCTACAGCAGACACAAATTGTCTTCAAGCCTTTCAAAGCCTTCCCGTAATCCCTGTCAATCAGTCAGACGGATGAGGTTTCACAATCTGGTTTGGCCATCGGCAGGCTGCAATTTCTGCAAAGTCCAAGGCAGACAGCCCGTTTACACCAAGAATAATATAAAATAACTATTCAGAAAACTATAAAGATGTTGTATTTATTCTAAACGCGTGCTGCAGTTGTCGTCTGCCACTTTAAATCAAGTATATGTCTCTGCAGGATTGTAATATACCAGATCAGTGGGCATGGCCATAAACAGAGGGCCGTTTTCCACTGTGGTACCTGATTTGCCCATGTCACAGTGTGGGTAGGGTTCAGGGGTGGGGTGGGGTTGGGTCGGGTGAAGGGGATCATTTTCATTGTGTGATTTATAAACACCCATCAGTTTGAAAACACCCACAAATTTAGAAACGCCAATTGTCTGTCTGTTTTTTATCGTTCATAGCTGGAAAAAATATTCTGAAAGGGATTCTAACGATATCGTTTCTCTGTGACGTTAGCATTGTAGTGTGCTGTGGACTCTGCTATTCATTAATATTTAGAACGATTACATCTTAGACCTATATCCTCCTTGGTGTGAACCGGCTTAGAATTTTTAAATGGGTTATGGGGTTATTTTATTAATTAAACAGCGTGTAAACGTTCTTTATGTAACCCCTCCTGTTCGAACTGCCCGCTCCAAGCGGGACTCAAACCCGGGTCCGCCGGCATGAGAGTCGGACATCAAGGAGGCTAAAGGCTACAACCCTTAGCGTCAGTCGCTAGAGCATCTCTTGAGATCAGAGGAGTGAGGTTTACTCGCACAGCAACTACTAGCTGGCCTCTGTTACGGGTCACGGCACCAATGTAACCCCTTCTGTTCGAACCGCCCGCTCCAAGTGGGACTCGAACCCGGGTCTGCCGACATGAGAGTCGGACACTCAAAGACGCTAAAGACTACAACCCCTGCTATAGAGTCTCTTGAGATCACAGGAGTGAGGTTTACTTGCACAGTGAATACTAGCTGGCCTCCGTTACGTTTATCACTAGAAAATAATTTAAATAACCCGTTAAATATGAAAGTATAGAGTGCCGCGGGTATAAGGTCACTTTGTAGACCAACTGGTTCCCTCGACAAAAACCCAATAGAATTTTCACATAGGCTTTTGGATTATCGCTAAAAACAAGCTCTGCGATCAACAAAAGGTTATGATATACTTGCACGTTTTGTCCATCAAGATAATTATCGCAGATGAACAGGAATTTTGAAGTCTAAATTCAGTAAAAAGCTAAACGTATACACCACGGCCCAACGAATTCAACGTCATCATCAGCTTCCGACAACTCTTCCTGTTTTAATCTAAAACATTTTCCCATAAAGTTTGAGTTATATCCTAATAGTTTATATGAGCACAATTATAAGCATAATGAGGCTGTAAATTACGTTTAATCTCCTCGACAGTCTCTGTATTTAGCCATTTGTAGCAACCGCCTTTTTCAAGACAAGTAACAGCTTCAAAAAAAATCACAAGTGGGGAAATATGTATTTTATGTATTTTAGAATAAAACGTGAAAGTGTCTTGAGCTTGTGTTCACCACAGGCCTTATTTCAATCATTTAAGTAATCTCTCCTTATATAGAACCTTTTCCTCTGGAGTGCATGTTACATCAGTTCCAGCAGGACTATGTAAAACCAAACACACCTGAGACAAGTATTATGTGACCAGACTACTTCCTGATAACGCCTGTGTTTAATGTGCAATTATCTCTATTGCAGTAGATGTCTCCATCTGCATGCGTTACTGTATGAATAGGCTAGCACCACTATTATGATGGAGGTTTAGAAAGAATGTTATAATGCCTATAATTACACTCACCAAGACAACACAGGCCGGTCCTACTCATTGGACTTTGGACTACTCATCTATTTAAATTAGAGAATGGGTAACCTACGTTATGCCAGGACAGTCACGTCAAGATGTGGGCACAGAGAGAGGGCATGTGTATCATTGGTTTCAAAAACACTTTAGATCATCTGAGATCTCACTTTTAAAAGTGAGAAGTTCTTACCTAAAGATACATGCTGAATCTGTTGATACAGCACCCCCCACCCCCCCTAACCCTTGTACAACGAAACAAGAGGGGAAAGAGCATCAAGTTGAGTATCTATTTTAAGACAAACTGTTTTAGTCAGTCCCTTATGTTTGCATGGCCACAGTTGTCAGTCCAAACGTTGTCAACTCATTGAGCAGGTTTGAACGTATATTAGGACAGAAAGTCATAACCATATAATAATCAGTGTTCTTCAGTGTGTTTTGGTGGATAAAGAAAAATGGTGAAATGAAAACTTAATGTCAGAATTGTTGGACAAAATTGTTTCGGGCAATCAAAGTTACTGCACCGCTTGGCCCATTTAAAATCAATACAGATAGTATCTTTACAAATTACACAAAGTTATTAAAAAGCCTTTGACTTTGAAATGTATAGGCCAAACCTGACATCAGCCTATAAAATATGGTTTGAAGATTAGAAATAAGATATGTAGCCTAAATAATAGCTACATATTATTGACATTCTATTATAGTGGGCCTATAAAAATATGACTATGTTATTGCACAAGCTGTATTTCCTTCGTTTATGTAATATTTTCATTATGTGAATAGTTAGGCTCATTTCTGAACTGTTTTTATACCCGTGTTTAGGTCTAGTTAATGAATTAATAAATCAATGTTCCTTAATTCCTTTAAAGGGGCTATATGCGTTTTTCTGAAATTTAAACTCGCGACTGACACCTGTGGCCAAAAAATAGAACTGCTCTCATTTTCTGCTCGCTCTCGCAGCGGTGGTGACGTCACATCCGCAGACAGCGCGGGAAAAGACGACCCGCCAGAAAATAGGAAAAATAGGATACAGGCTTATAGGTGCACCCACTGTGAGCGGACAAGGTGTCAGTATGCTCATCAGGAGATGTTTGAGTTATAAATGGTAAAATAAAAAGGCTATTGTTACGTTTATTTTGGGGAAAAAGTTGCATATAGCCCCTTTAATGTCATTTTCGTCTATTTCTAACTAACATTTTACTGCCACCCCGTGGCAAATGCGAAAATAGACCTTGTGGCGCAAAGTAAACCTGCTTTGACGGGAAATCGTCTCCACTATTTTATGAACATTATCTTGGATGATGTGCTAATCACTGATTAACATACTGATCGACCTGTTTTGCGTGGCTAGCACAAACATTATTTCAATGCTAATGTATCTGAAATGCCTTGTGTTCTGAGATCTCACTTTTAAAATGTTTTGTGAATGCTTGGGATTGATTTAGATTCATTAGCCTAACACATACAACCTATACTAAAACATGGGTTTTAGGGTAAAAAGTGTAGGCCTCTTTTTCACTTAAAGCTAAAAATGTGTAGGCCTAATTTAGGCTAATTTTAATTTACTTGTTGCATGACTTGAGTAACTTTTAAAAGCTCCTTGTAGTATAGTTCATACAACTGTGTGTTTACTTGCAAATATAACATTTATATTTTAAATATATAATTCTGAAATAACTATAGGCCTATTGGAAATATTTAAGATGGTATTCAGACTTTAAGCATTATTATTCACATATTTAGTCTGAAACAAACTATTAGAACAGGCTATAAATAAAGCTTCCAAATGGGCCTAATAGGCCTATTAAACACATTATATTATTATAGTTAATTAGCCAAGACAAGGATTTCAGATCTGTATCTATAGGCTATAGCGAAGTAAACAAAAATCACAACTGCAAACAAAAATGCAAAAAAACATGTTTTTTTGTTTTGTTTGTTTTTTTATTTTTTTTAAAAAAATAAGGGGGGTTCGGGAAAGGAAAAAAGTGAACAACAAAAATAAAGTGCAATTTCAAAATATTTACATTTGGTCATTCTGGATGTTCTGGATCACCAGCGGACAGATCTAGTATCATACATTAAAGGAGATCTGAGGAGAACAGGGTGATCATATGTCATCTGAGGAGGCAAAGACAGTCCAAACGGAGCTCCTGGAGATAGACGAGGTCTTTTACCTGAGACCAATTGACATCTCACTGCTGAAACAGGGTAATAACAGTCAACTGTGTCATAGTCAAAGTTCTCTCTCTTGGTCACTCCACACTGTGCGTCTACATAGCGTGGATGTTCCTCCAAACTCGTGCTGCGCATGCGCTTCACTTCGCGGTCGCTCTTTAATATTGATTCTATGGAAAATGGGCCTGTAAATTTGACTTGGCTTTTGTTTTCTGTGACTGTGCAGACTGGCGTCAGAGGCTCAGGAGCATAAGAATTGTCTTCACGTTCATCCTCCTGATGAAGGGATAGGCCAGGGAACATGTTCATAATGTATTTGAAATGTCGACGAAACATTTTTGGAGTTATGCCACTCTCATCCACTTTCCAGAAGTTCTTTTTAGGATTTGGATAATCCGGATCGACTGGCACCTATAAACACACAAAATAGAAAACACTGTTACTTGCCTCTTCCACAAATGCAGTGTGGCGCTGCTTCAATAATGGAATAGAAATAGCCTTCAAAGTTTGATAAACGCACCTTTGCAAAACACCTGTTTGATGACAGACAGACTCTGATGTTGTTCTCAATGCCCTTTTTGTCTCCGAAGACAAATGGCTCCAGCTTCTTCATTATCTGCACAAATAAGGTCAAATGTTAGCATAGGTTACTTCGTAGAATGGAAGACAAAACAAAATTCACGAGTCTTTAGTCGGTTATATTACCTGTTTGAATGTGAGCATCTTGTCCGGTGAATCTTGAATTGCATATGCAATAAGTCCGATGTATGTTCTTGTGCTGTATTTCTTGTACTTCTTCCTCTGACCGACGCCTGATTGTGCCAACAAAGCGCTGAATCCTCCGTTGACTCCGTTAGTCATGATGAGCTCCTGGTCCAAACTCAGACTGAAGGCTGAGAAGATCAGGCTCGATTTATTCTGTAGCTTTCAATGGGTCTATAGGTGTTGCATTCTATTAGTAGGCTAAGTGCTGTTCATAAAAACGAGGTGTTAATGGCGGGGTGGTTTCTTATGCTATATTCCTCTAAAATATGCATAGCAGTTAGCCTACTTGCAACAAGAATGGGGTAAATTGATGATTTACTTTGTTTTTAAGAAATAGCAGTCTAAAACCTTGGGCCTATTTTAATTTTAGGTCTCTTGTTTCTTTTGGAGTGGACCAGTGCAGTAGGCTATCCAGGGTGCAAATAATAGGCCTAGATGTTACTACAGCTACAAACATATGTAGCCTAGATGATAGGCCTATTTGCTCCCCAAATCAAATACAGTAGCCTATGGTAATTAATTTAGTATATAGCTATGGTAAATTAATTCGGCACACTAAAAATCTGGAGCCTATTACAAAATCTGTTTGCTTAATTAATTCGAATTAGTAACAGGTGTTATTTATTAAGTTGTTTAATTTAACGAAGCAAGTATGAAATAAAGAAGGCAGCTTTTAATAAAACTTAGGCTGCTAACAAATGGCGTTGTTTGATACATCAGCATTTATTTGTTTATTTAGGCCTGTTTACTTTAAGCCTCGCCTTGAATGTTTCAGCCATTTGTAGAACTCATTTGAATGGGTAACTTGTTAAGTACTCAGTGTGTCTTATTATAGGCCTTTATAATATGGGCCTATATACCATTCAAAAGTTTGGAGTTGGTAGATTTTAAAATGTTTTTGAAATAAGTGTGTGTCTTGCACCAATGTTGCATTTATTTGACCAGAATATAGTAATATTGTGTTGCTCAAGAAACATTTCTTATTATTATCAATGTTGAAGTTGTGCTGCTTTATATTGTGTGGAGTGTGATAAAAAAAGTTTTAGGATTCATGATGAATAGAAAGTTCAAAAGAACAGAATTTATTTGAAATATAAATATTTTGGAACATTATGACTTTGTCAATTTTTATTAATTTAATAGATCAGTGATTAAAGTATTCACTTTCAAAAATCCTACTGACCCCGAACTTTTGAGCAGTAGCCTAACACAGGTAAATAATGAAATGCATGTATTTGTGGCTGAAAAGTTGAACTTAAAAGGTAATTAGGTTGGGTAAATTCAAATATTTACAAATTATTTTGACAAAGATTTGTTGGTGTAGTTATTAATGAATATCATCTTGTGGCTCTGTGCAGGTCAATACCAGTAGATGGCTTTTGGCAGAGATTACAACATGCATAGCACAAATAGAAAAAAAAAACAGTGTTGTAGAATATTTATATTTTAGAGAGATGTTTATTTAGACATTATCTCTCGCTAACATGTTTTATAATTGTGCTTGCAATGGCGTTTCAGTATTCATCGTAATATTCTTGATAAAATATAGAAAATTCTGTGTTCTGAGATCTCACATCTAAAATGTTTTGTGAATGGTTGGGATTGATTTAGGTTCATTAGCCTAATAAACTGATACATGGGCTTCAAGATTTTAGGGTAAAAATAGGCTTAAACAAGCAAAGCTTTCGAATGAATGGGATCTTGTCTGTGCTTGTAGGCACAATACTGTTATTTGCTATTTGTGAAGGCATGTTAGTTGTTATTTTTTATTATATTGCTCTTATTCTTTTTATTATTTAGTTTTTACACTCTTCCTCTAAAACAATTGTGAAGCACTTTGGGCAACAAAGTTGTTTTTAAATGTGCTATATAAAGTTATTTTTGTATGACTGAAGTCATTTTTAAGGTTTAAATATTCTTTCTCTCTCAAATAATATAGGTTATAAAGTTTCATGTTTATTTACTTAAGATGGTATTTCATACTTTAAGTAGGCTATTGCATTATTATCATTTTAGAGTGAATAATCTAGGCTAGAAATAATAACCTAACCAACAATAACGCAAACTTTAAAGTATAGTAGGCCTATTAAGCTATTAGGTCTATAGAAATGTACTGCAGACCTAATATTAATATCACATTATATCAATATAGCCTAATAGCCTATTTACATTATAGGCCTACAAGTAGCTAAATCTCTTCAGGTCTGTAATGAAGCAAAGTAAACCACAATCACAAATGCAAAGAACACTGTTTTTATTCAAAAACAACAAAAATAAAAGTGCAATTTCAAAATATTTACATTTGGTCATTCTGGATGTTCACCAGAGGACAGATCTGGTATCATACATTAAAGGAGATCTGAGGAGAACTGGGCTATCATATGTGATCTGTGGAGGCAAAGACAATCCAAACGGAGCTCCTGGAGATAGACGAGGTCTTTTTGCTGAGACCAATTGACATCTCACTGCTGAAACAGGGTAATAACACTCAACTGTGTCATAGTCAAAGTTCTCTCTCTTGGTCACTCCACACTGTGCGTCTACATAGCGTGGATGTTCCTCCAAACGCGTGCTGCGCATGCGCTTCACTTCGCGGTCGCTCTTTAATATTGATTCTATGGAAAATGGGCCTGTAAATTTGACTTGGCTTTTGTTTTCTGTGACTGTGCAGACTGGCGTCAGAGGCTCAGGAGCATAAGAATTGTCTTCACGTTCATCCTCCTGATGAAGGGATAGGCCAGGGAACATGTTCATAATGTATTTGAAATGTCGACGAAACATTTTTGGAGTAATGCCACTCTCATCCACTTTCCAGAAGTTCTTTTTAGGATTTGGATAATCCGGATCGACTGGCACCTATAAACACACACAATAGAAAACACTGTTACTTGCCTCTTCCACAAATGCAGTGTGGCGCTGCTTCAATAATGGAATAGAAATAGCCTTCAAATTTAATAAACGCACCTTTGCAAAACACCTGTTTGATGACAGACAGACTCTGATGTTGTTCTCAATGCCCTTTTTGTCTCCGAAGACAAATGGCTCCAGCTTCTTCATTATCTGCACAAATAAGGTCAAATGTTAGCATAGGTTACTTCGTAGAATGGAAGACAAAACAAAACTCACGAGTCTTTAGTCGGTTATATTACCTGTTTGAATGTGAGCATCTTGTCCGGTGAATCTTGAATTGCATATGCAATAAGTCCGATGTATGTTCTTGTGCTGTATTTCTTGTACTTCTTCCTCTGACCGACGCCTGATTGTGCCAGCAAAGCGCTGAATCCTCCGTTGACTCCGTTAGTCATGATGAGCTCCTGGTCCAAACTCAGACTGAAGGCTGAGAAGATCAGGCTCGATTTATTCTTTAGCTTTCAATGGGTCTATAGGTGTTGCATTCCATTAGTAAGTGCTGTTCATAAAAACGAGGTGTTAATGGCGGGGTGGTTTCTTATGCTATATTCCTCTAAAATATGCATGGGCCGTTACTGCAACAAGAATGAGGTAAATTGTTGATTTACTTTGTTTTTAAGTAATAGCAGTCTAAAACCTTGGGCCTATTTTAATTTTAGGCCTCTTGTTTGTTTTGGACCAACGAAGTATAGCCACCCACTGTGCAAATAATAGACCTGATGTTACTGTACAAATAAAGGTGGATTATATTTGCTCCCCAAATTAAATACAGTAGCCTAGGCTATGGTATTTAATTTACCACTGAAATAAAGAAGACAACTTTTGATAACTATATAGTTTTAACCAGTGTTGGGGAAAGTGACTTTGAAAAGTAATGCATTACAATATTGCAAGTAGGCTAATTGAGTTACTTAGTTACTTTTTAAGAAAAGCAATGCATTACATTACTTTAGCATTACTTTTTCTCACTGGGCTTGTTTTTTAGTTGTTTTTTTAACAAAGTTCTATTTTTGAGGTAAAAATGCAAATTCACGCATGAAGAGGTTTTTGTAATAAAAACAAAAAATCTAGTATTTTTTGCTCATGGTTTAACTGAATCATCAAAGGTCAGCAGCAAGGCATTGGTCAATAAAGGTAGATTAAATGCATACAAACATTTGCATAGGATTCTGATTTTGCATTTGACTGATTTTTATTCATTTTGAGGAGTACTGAATCTTTATTGTGCAAGTGAGATGAACAAATGCTCACATTTAGTCTAGAAATACAATAACCATCATGTTTACACACAACTTTACTCTCGAGGAGAGCTGTCAGCCAAATAAATGTGAAAAAGTAGCCTATCTTGCGTTACTTTTTTTGAAAAATTAACTCCGATATTTTGATGTAAATTTTAAAAGTAATGCGTTCTAGTTACTTGGAAAAGTAATCTGATTACGTAACTCAAGTTACTGCGTTACCCCCAAACTGGTTTTAACACATTGAGTTGCTATAAACAACAGCATTTATTTGTTTACTTATTTACAAATAAGCATTGCCTTGAATTTTTCAGCCATTGATTTTGACTTGTACAGACTTAATTTGAATGATGTTTCTGTTTTATAGGCATATCACTTTATAGACCATATAGCGTTCAAACGTTTAGAGTTGGTAGATTATTTATGTTTTTAAAATAAGTATCTTGTGCTCACTGGTGTTGCATTTATTTGATCGAATATACAGTACAGTGTTGCTCAGAAACATTAATTATTATTAAGTTGTGCTGCTTAGGATGTGTGATGAATAAAGCCTAAAGTTCAAAAGAACAGCATTTATTTGAAATATAAATATTTTGGAACATTATAACTTAATTTAAAGTTTTGCTGCAATTAATGGATATATGATTAATACAATTATTTATTAAAAAAGGAAAAAAAGGAAATCTTACTGATCCTAACACCAAAAAAGTTGGGTGAATTTAGCCAAAATAATTTACAAATTATTTTAGCAACGATTTGTCATACGTGTAGCTATTTATTGACGTAAATCAATATAATCAGGCTGCTCTTTGCCAGTGTCATATCAGAAGAAGGCTTTTGGCATAGAATATAGGCCTACATAGCACAAATGAAAAACCAAAAACAAACAAAATTGTGTCATGGAATATGTATTTATATTTATTTGAGAGAGCTGTTTAATTGCACATTATCTCTCGCTAACGGGTTTTCTAATTGTGCTATTACATTAGCAAAACGTTCAATTATAGTGATAATCGTGCACATCGCATTTGCAATTCACATGAGGATTGAATGTTCGCGCATTGACACGCCGGAACGACAAATCTGCCTAAAGATCCTCACGGACAAAATAAACTGTAACAGACAACTATCGTTTTACGAGTGCAACGTAAATCGCTGTATTTTTATATGTATTTTTTCGTAATGTCGTTATAGTTAAAATACCGCGTAATATAACATGTGGATGGGAAGAATGAATGAAGAAAGGGCTCCGTCTGAATATACAATTGTCACTCCGTCTAGAAACCAATGTGTATACACCAGCTGTTACTGGTAAGTGTGATGACAACATCACGAGCTTCATTTCTTCTACATTAAATACACAGCATTTTCCCCTTTCTGCAGTGAGGAGAATGTGTGGAAATTGTGTGAATATGTCAAGGATCAGGGGACATGCTCGTTGGATGAGATCTATGCAGTCTTTATATCTAACGAACGAAAAATGGTAAGGCTTGTGTCTAAAGGCATATACAATAACTATATTAGTGTACTGTACAGTTTTTGTGTGTAATTTGCAGATACCCATTTGGAAACAAAAATCCAGTCGAGATGATGAACCAGTAATCTGGGTAAGAACATGTTTTAATAAGGAAAATAAGATTTTATTACCTTATACTAATCTAATTTTTGTGCACTTCCCTTTAGGATTACCATGTTGTTCTTCTACACACAGATAAACAAGGACATAGCTTTATATATGATCTAGATACAGTCCTTCCCTTCCCTTGTTTGCTTGATGTATATTCAAAGGAGGCCTTTCATTCTGACGAGGATTTAAAACATGCTTTCTGGAGGTCAGTTAAGAATTTTCTGATCCAAACTGCATTTAAACATATCAGTCTCATGCAGTCAAATATGATTATCTACTGTTCTTTAGGAAACTTCGTGTCATACCAGGGGACACCTACTTGAAGAAGTTCGCTTCTGATCGTTCACACATGAAGGATTCTGACGGAAACTGGCGTATGCCACCTCCAGCATATCCTTGTTTAGAGACATCAGGTTCGTTGTAAATTATTTGATGCTATATCATAATTTGCTTCCTTCTTCCTCTCACACGGTATGTCATTTTCACAGAGACTAAAATGAATCTTGATGGCTTCATCAGCATGGATGCCCGAGTGGGATACGGAGAGGTTTACAACCTTTCGGACTTTGTTCAACACTTTGGAAAAAAGTAGCCTCAGGGAAAGATCCCATTTGCATGGAGAGTACTGTGACTGAGCAGGCCTTGAAATACTTATCCCTTGCCTGTCAACAGTGCAGATCCCAAACTTTACATTGTAATTCATAATTACAGCCAGGTAGTAAAATCACAAAGGACAGCCATAGTGAACATATGTTGATAATATGCATCATTTTATAAAGAAATCAGTTACACAGATGTACAAATAATAAAAATGCAGCATTTAAACAAACAACCAAACCGAAATGGTAAACCGTATGAGCAGTGCTGTAGTTTTTAAACAATTGCTGCCAGGTAATCCTTCACCTCAGCAGGTGACAGTCTGCGAAATCCTGCTTCATTACAGATGCCCACCTCAATATTTTCCTCTGTCATCTGCCCTTCAAAACTTTCCTGTAGGAAAAAGAAAACATTGTATTATGTTGTTTTGAGCAATCTGATTTAATAAGTTAAAGGGTTGGTTCTGTCATTAATTAGTCACCCTCACCGTAAGATTTTTTTGTTCATCTTCGAAACACAAATTAAGATCTTTTTGATGAAATCGGATATTTCTGACCCATGTGAATTGAGTGGTTTACTCCAAATTTCCTAAAGAGATTTGACCGCTTTATATGATGAACAGATTGAATTTAGGCTTTTATTTACATAGACATTCATCAACTCACACATCAGTTGTGGTAAACAGAAGCTCAAACATGTTCGCTTGACATGCGAGAACCAATGAGGTTCATTCTCTTGTTACGCAGCACGTTTAAAGCTTCCGCAAGAAGGTTGAGCTTCTGTTTATGTTTGCTGATCAATGTTTATATGTGAATAAAAGCCTAAATTCAATCTGTATATAAAGCAATCATGTCTCTTTAGGAAATTTAGACTAAAGAGCTCGATTCATATGGATTAGTTGTACAATCTTTTTATGAACTTTTGAGTGGTAGTTGCATAGACTGTCAATAGAGGGGCAGAAATCTCTTAGATTTCATCAACAAGATAATTTGTGTTTTGAAGATGAATGAAAGTCTTACAGGTTTGGAACGACATGAGGGTGAGTAATTAATGACAGAATTTTTATAAATATTTAGAGATGAATTCACCTTTAAAGTTAAGATGGCAGTGTGTATAGCATCTTCAAGTTCCAGATCTTCATTATATCTGTAACAAAATTATACAAAGCCATGCTGTAAAAAAATCACAATCATTTCCCTATTTTTCTATCTTAAAAAAAAAGTTATACACTACAATAGTACATGCAAGTCAATATAATGATGATTTTAATACCTTTTTTCAAGGAATGTTTTTCCATTCACATAGTTCTTTCCCATTGCTGTGGCTTTCCAGGCGAAGTATGCTCCCTGTGGGATATCATGATTGAGATGAGTTTACAAAATAAATGGTTGCATGTTAATATAATATGAAGAAAAGAATAAAGTGGTAAATGTTTTGATTGCTATTTATTAGTTGTACCGATGGGTCTGACTGAAACAAGTATGGTCGGTCCTCGTCCCAACCAGCAATAAGAAGAGAGACTCCAAATGGGCGTACGCCTCTATAAAACATGACACTTAAATTACTACAAGAGCTCTAATTCAAGTCTAGTATGATAATAAAGATGTAAAGAAGTAACATACCCTGACTGTGTGTATTCTTGCATAACAGAAGCCACTCTCTGTACCAGCTGGCCTGTGGGGATTGGCTCTTGGTATACCAGGAAATATTGCTGAGCCAGCTTTCTTGCTCTTCTGATTAGCACCCTGTCAAGAGGATCATTCCTTACAACTTCAGCTGTCAAGGTGATGATACATGGGGCAACTTTTTTGAGCAATGTTACAAAGCAATGTTGCTTGGCCACTTTCCCATTGGGAATGGGCAACAAATTTCTATCTGGATACTTTAGATCGGTCATGGGCCCTGTGTCTTACCTGGTTGCCTGTTGATGGCAATATTGCCTAGTAACATTGCTTAAAAAGTTGCCGTGTTTATTATCACCATCAGTCAACTTAAAGGGTTAGTTCACCCAAAAATGAAAATTCTGTCATTAATTACTCACCCTCATGTCGTTCGACACCCGTAAGACCTCCGTTCATCTTCGGAACACAAATTAAGATATTTTTGTTGAAAGCTGATGGCTGAGAAAGGCTTCACACAGGCCTCCATTGGCATTCAGTACATTCACACTTCCAAGATCCATAAAAGGCACTTAATGTCGTTACAAAGTCCATCTCACCACAGTGACTCTACAATAATTTTACGATGCGACGACAATAGTTTTTGTGCGCAAAAAAATATATCAAAATAACACCTTTATCCAACTTGTTCTTGTCTTCCGTGTGTGCCTCCACGACGCATGCGCGAGAATATGACGCAGATCCGGCGTTCGGACACATGACCCAGAAGCGATTTGTTTACAAGCAGAGGAAGACGCGCGTATCTAAGCTGTTGAATTCTACATTGATCGTGCTTTAGGTCTCAAAATGGGGTTAGAGTGTGCATTTCATGGATTCCCGAACCCTGGCGCTACGTCATATTCTCGCGCATGCGTCGTGGAGGCACACACGGAAGACAAGAACAAGTTGGATAAAGGTGTTATTTAGATTTTTTTTTGCGCACAAAAACTATTGTCGTCGCATCGTAAAATTATTGTAGAGTCACTGTGGTGAGATGGACTTTGTAACGACGTTTTAAGTGCCTTTTATGGATCTTGGAAGTGTGAATGTACTGAATGCCAATGGAGGCCTATCTGAAGCCTTTCTCAGCCATCAGCTTTCAACAAAAATATCTTCATTTGTGTTCCGAATATGAACAGAGGTCTTATGGGTGTTGAACGACATGAGGGTGAGTAATTAATGACAGAATTTTCATTTTTGGGTGAACTAACCCTTTAACACTCAAGAAGGGCTCATTTGAAAAGCTTTTCATTTTTAGAACAGAGCAACCATTCACTTTTTTAATACCTGTAGTCAGGACCCATTCCACTGTACACCATGCCGATGTGTTTGGTTATTGGTTCAATTTTGTGCACGCTCTGTTCATCATACAATATGGACTTCTGTTTCTTCTCAGTTGCCAGCACAACTCCATTTGATGCTGCAAAAAATGACACAAAAAAAAGCATTCAAAGCAAATTTACAACTGAAGGGCAGCATACATATGGAAAAACATTATACCATTGGAATGTAGCCTATTTTTAAACTGGATTTTAAACCTTTAATAAAGAAAATTATCCCCCAGTTTCACAGACTAAAATGCATATTTGAGCTGTTTTAACTGAAAGCAACTTGCACTGTCATATCTTAAAATATGTCAGTCAGTGCCATTGTTTTGTCTCAAGATGCACGCCAGTAATGTTTTTTTTTTTCTTCTGAGGCACGTTTATTAAAGCTACTTAAATGCCCTAATTGAACTAAAGCCTAATCCTGGCTTAATCTAAGCCCTGTCTGTGAAACTGGGCCAATGTGTCTTTACACAGCCAAGTCTTCAAAATTCAGTGTAAAGACATTAAAATATTAAAGCCAGACCAAATCATGCCTGCACTGACCCACCTCAGCTCCTAGTATCTTAAATATACAGTTGTATTTGCTGTGTAAATGCCTCCTCTCAGGGATATCAAACATTTGCCATGTAACTTTGACATTGGCAATACACATTTTTTCCCAATGTATTGTTTCTGGGCTATAAACATATTTAATGCAACTCTCTGTGTTTAGGACTAAATGCAAGAAAAGTAACATTGTCATCATTATGATTTCACGAGGATGAGCTTTAAAAGAGTGTCGGCTTTTGACTCAAATACTGGAATCAACACTCAGTTTACACCAAGCAACTCAATGGATGGTTTGAGTGGGTGGTGCATGGATGTTCTGATTTGATCCTGGTTTGTGATGCACTGATCTACACAGACATACCTTTGATTCCTACAGATGGAGCACCGGCTGCTACAGCGGCCAGAGCATATTCAATCTGCACCAATTTCCCAGAGGGGCTGTGTTGATAAAAAAAATAAACATGAGAAAAATGCATCTAAACTGAAACGTTTTTCTTTTTTTCCTTTTTTTTTTACAATTACAGATCAACTATAATCAAAGTACTTTGAATGATTCTGAACTTTAGCATATTTTATTATTACAAACTAACTCACATATTATAAGCTTGAACAAAAGCTTCATACTAACTTAAACATACTTTTTAAATTGCTTGTCAGTGAATATGGTACACATCACAAAATATTAGCGGATACACAGGATAATACTCGCAGCCAACAGAATTGAACAGAATGTGCAGTAAAACACCATAACAGAGCGAATACTCACTCTGGATAAAACAGTAAAAGGGGAAGAAATAACCTGAGTAAAAACTAACAAAAGCACTGAAAGAGAAAAATTAGTTAGTCATAAAGTTTCATATAGTAACTAACACAGTGACAGTGCAACTCTGATGTGACTTACAATCAAGTGCATTATACACACACGTTGGACAAAACATAACTATTTTCATTGAATGCAGGCAAAAATAGAAGTATAATGAAAGATCACAGCCACATATCAATCAATAAATGACAGAATTACCTAAATGTTGTGAGAGAAAAACTGTATCCTCGATCTGCCATTTTTTTGTCTTTGCTACGGAAATAAACCTAAACAACTTCCGCGAAATGTTTGTGAACACACTCGTTAAGATAAAAGTCACTCATATTCTGTACGGCAGACATTTATCGTACGTTTCTGAGGAATATACAATTATGCAAAATAAAAAAACACGACTATTGTATTAGCATGAGTACACACTTTATTTAAAACCAATACACTCATATATTAAGATCTACACATTCTGCAAAGATCCAGAAATTTGTGTAAACATATTGTAAACTGTCTTTTAAAAGAGAATTATATGGCGGTCATTTCCAAATAATTATTTTAATTGCTAGTGTTTCGAGCTAAATCACAACATTTATTTGAATTGGTTATTGAGATCCGATTTTTTTCCTCTTTCATCGTGTTTTCTTTTTATTATTATAGAATTTGTTTTTCAAAGTAGTTGATTTTATGTATATAATATGTTATTATTGCTTTTGTATGTTCATTGTTCAAGAGATTGCAATAAAAAAGTCTTTCCATTGCACTAACAGGCGTACAACCAGCAGATGTCCGCAGCGCGTATGTTTTAAACCTGATCAAAACATTTAAATCGGTGAATCATTTTACGAATTCATTGATTATTTTATTTAAAATTATATATTTTATCGTTTCAGCCACACCGAGATTAATACGTGACAATATTTTATTTATTTAGCCTCGCTCTGCTATTTTCATTTTGGAATATTCCAAAACCACGAATTAAAAATGTTAAATAAAGTAAATAAAAAAATACTCATACATCTCTGTATCTATTTAAATCTCGACAGTTTGAGTAGCCGAGGAAAACTTTTATTATGTAAGTGCTTCGGACGGAAGCTGTTGAAATAGCGTCAGTGGAGCTTGACTTCCTACCGTGTCTGAACGCCGAGGTATTGTTTCTAAATATTGATCAATCTGCCCTATTTCATCTTATAAATCCAAATTTACAGGCGTTTGTGCTGTATGGGGATGTTATTTTTAATTCGATTGTTTTATATATTGCAACTGTACGGCATAGATCAGTTTTAAAGAAGGCGGATGAGCTACTAGCTAATGTGGCTTTCGCGGTCTCTACTGTAATTTAGTTTCGGTAAAAATCGGGGTTATACTTCCTGGGAAAGAACCTACTCGTCATTTATACTTTTTTTTTTTTTTAAATAATTATTTTTTTAAACTTTTATAATGAATGCGTATAGCCACGTTTTTTTACGTTTATTATGCTCTAATAAACTCATTCGCCAGATTTTCCTGTATAACTCAATGATGCCAATGTGATATGTCATTTTAGGCTTCTTTAAAAGGGATCATTCGCCCACCAAATGAAAATCTCTCATCGTGTGTTGTCTCGACAAACCTGTTTGACTTTCCTCAGTCTCATTCACCTTTCAATTTCTTTGTATGTTTTTCAGAGAAGGCCATGGCTCGAGGGCAGCAGAAGATCCAGTCTCAACAGAAGAACGCAAAGAAAGCAGCAGAGAAGAAGAAAGGTCAAGGGGCGGATCAGAAGACCGCAGCTAAAGCAGCACTGGTCCACACATGTCCTGTCTGCAGGGTGAGTGACCAAAGTTGTTACTTATAAAGAAACGTATGTAAAGGGTACCTGGTTTAATCCACTGTACCCAACCTGGCACATCCTTGCTGAGAAATGTGTTTATTCCCAATTGTATAGACACAGATGCCAGATCCCAAGACGTTTAAACAGCATTTTGAAAGCAAGCACCCAAAGTCTCCCATGCCTCCTGAGCTGGAGGATGTTCAAGCCTAAAGGACACAAGAAACCGACATGGATCTAAAACAGGGGTGAGTCTAATACAGATTATTAGTAAAAGATGGATTGTACATTAGAATCAAGTGGATCATTTAATCTCATGATTATGGTCCAATTTTCAGACCCTGGGAAAAGAAAGAACATGATTTGATTCTGCCAACTCACTCGACTTGCTGTATTTCACAAACATGGACCATGTGGACAGAGATCTTAGGTTGGACTCAAGCACACGGCACACTTTTTTTTTCTTCCCTTTTCTTTTTTTTTATATATGTGCATATTGCTTCCAACTTTTCATAGTGTACTGTGACCTAACAGTCTCATTGCCATGTGCTGTAACTCATCATATTTATTCCCCACTTTCCCAGTGCCTTGTGGCACTTTGTCCCTGTAAAGTATGATTTTAAAATATTAGGTCATTCAATCCATAAAAATGTATCTGCCCATATCTTTTAACTATAAGCCAAATTGGTGAGGTGCACCACTGTGTGTATTAATAGTATTGACTAGGATTGGGATTGAGATGCATTTATTGACATGTTTAAAATGATCACAAATGTGGAAAATTTGCACCTGTTCAAACAGTCAGAATAATGAGTCGGGACCCACGAACACGTTTTTGTTACTTTTGTTTTCTAAAGTTTTCAATAAATGTAAATGCATATAGTACATGTGTCATGGTTACTATTTTTTATTTCTCTCCGTTTTGATGACTCACAGCAAAATGCCAAATGTTCTACCCACTAATGTGAAAATAGTTCTTTAACAGTGAAGTTATTTAAATTTATGTGGTCATTTTTGCATTCAGTAGTAGTTCAGCTAGCTTTACCACAATGGTGTTAGCTGTACTGCCACCTATCAACGAGGAACAGCATGATCTCAGAGTTTATATATAAATGACACAGATACTAGTGAGTTTTATAGAGAGGTCTATGCAATAATTAATTATCTTACCCATCCAAAAAGATGCAACCTGGGCAGCACTATTCTGGATTTTCTCCCCCATTACATCTTTTCACTTTGTGGATGGTATACAAATGTTTATGCTCGTCTTTGTTGATGTTTCTGCTTCTTCGGCCATCCAGGTACTGAATCTCCCTTGTCTCCTGGTAAAGAACGTGTTGTGTTCCCTTATCTTATTTTTGATATTCACATCAACCAAACTGTTCTATGCTACTAGTGTATCTTCTGTCCGACGTCGTTTCAACATGGCGAAATGCATTGAGGGGGTGACCCGTGCCATACATAATACACTATAGTTCTCAAGAAACCCAACCATGTCCCCTCAGTAATATCAAATTCTTGTCCTTCTTCAAATCTACCATTTATTGCCAAATTACTGGAAAGAACTGTTGCCTCCAAGCTTCAGTCTTTTCTAGTTGAAAATAATCTTTGATCCCTTTCAATCTGGTTTTTGCCCATGTCGTAGTATTGAAACTGTCCTTGTAAAGGTAGTGAATGACCTACTACTTTCTGGTGACTCTGGCTCTTTCTCTACACTTCTACTACTCAACCTTATTTCCACCTTTTGATACGCTCTGTCTCTGTCATGATTTACTTATTTCTCACCTCTCAGATGTGGGTATTTCCTGTGTTGCTCTTTCTTGGTTTTTCTCCCATCTCTGATAGATTTCAATGCAGTATTTTAGATCTTCGACTTTCCTCCTGAAGCAAGGTGTCCCCCAGGGATCCGTTCTTGGTCCATTATTATTCATCATTTACATACTACCTCTGGGTCAGATCTTACACGACATGGTTTTAATTATCGTTTCAATGCTGATGACATCCAAATATACACTGTGTAAGTCTGCTTTATGTACTAAATGGATGAAATCTCCACTTGCGTGGATGAAATAAGAGTGGCTCAACTTTCTGAAACTACGTGGACAAGACTGAAATCATTACTTGAACCCGTCACTCACTAGCAAAATTCCTACTGACTTAGACTGAGATTGCTGGTACTCTCATCAAACCATCCAGTACTGTAAAAAAATAGTGTTATTTGATTCCTTTCTGACCTTTGAGGCTCATGTCAACTCTATCACCAAATCTGCATTCTTTCACTTAGGTTGCATTGCCAAGCTCCGTCCCTTCATTGGTGTTAAAGACGCCGAGACTGTTATCCATGCTTTCGTTTTATCCTGTCTTGGTTACTGTAATGCCCTTTTTCATTAGTTTACCTGCTAAACCCAGACTGCAATATATTCAAACCTCTGCTGCAAGAATACTCGCCCACACCAAGCGTTCTGTTCAGTCTCCACTGGTTACCTATGGCCTATTAAATCCTAATTAAATTTGATATCTAATCTGCTCCTCCGCTACATCTCGACTCAGATCACTTCGGTCTTCTGAATGTGGCCTTCTCTCTGTGTCTCCTCTCTTCTATGGGAGGTAGATCACTTGGCGTTATTGCACCCAAACTATGGAGTTTTCTCACCTGAAATTCAAGTCCCTACTCAAAACCAATTTGTTTTCTGAATGTTACCGTTCTTAAAGGGGCTATATGCAACTTTTTCCCCAAAATAAACGTAACAATAGCCTTTTTATTTTACCATTTATGACTCAAACATCTCCTGATGAGCATACTGACACCTTGTCCGCTCACAGTGGGTGCACCTATAAGCCTGTATCCTATTTTTCTTATTTTCTGGCGGGTCGTTTTTTCCCGCGCTGTCTGCGGATGTGACGTCACCACCGCTGCGAGAGCGAGCAGAAAATAAGAGCAGTTCTGTTTTTTGGCCACAGGTGTCAGTCGCGAGTTTAAATTTCAGAAAAACGCATATAGCCCCTTTAAGGTCTGTATTTCTTTGTACATGGTTTTATGCTGCTATGTGACCTTTTACTATCTTTGTATTATCTTTGCTTTAATCTTCTATTAGATAATATTCTACTTGTGTCATTATTTATCGTCTGTTATTATTACCTACCTTAAAGCATTTGAGCAATGGAAAGGCACTATATATGTAAATAAAATGTATTATAATATATAATAATTATTATAGAATATATTCACAGCGGCGCCATCTTTGATTTTTAATGTGCACATCTCTTCTGTGGATTGTACTGTTTTTTTTTTTTATGTGTTTTTGGATTGTTCTACTGACGAAACACCAAAAATATCTTTACAAGAAATTTCAGTAGACGACAAACTCCAGACAACATGAGCTGTGGGAGCTTTATACAGCTATTTACAGCGGATTCCATTAAAAGCACAGCAAGTCTGTCCCTCACAGCCTCGCTTTCATTCCTGTCATGGCGCTGCTCTGAATAAGGTCTATAGAAAGCTATTTGGAGTGCAGACAGTCTTCATCTCAAGTAAGTGTACACCTTTCAGATGACTTCACAAAAACACAACTTTTTATTATTTCTTGACGTGACCTTTAATGCTCATTAAAAAAAATGATGTCCATGTGTGCAGCCTTAGGCCTATCAAACTGATTTTGTGTCTCTTCTTCATTAGCATGTGGGTGGTTTATTTACACAAGTTATTTTAACTGGGGCTTTGTGAAACGTAACATGAAGTGCCTGGCTGTTCACTACATTCTACACATGCAAACTCAGACAGTTTAAATGTAAGACAACTATGCAAAATATGTATTTTTTTTACTTATGGGATGAATTCCAACCTTAAATCCACTCGCAATAAAATGGACAAATATGCTGATAAACCATCATGACACTTCAATAACTATCATTTGTCAATCATTTGGGACAGGTAAGAGCGCTCACATTTGGCTAAATAAACTTTTAATCACTGTATATTACAAATGGTGCCTCAGAGAATTATAACAAATGACATTTGTTTCAGATTTAAAACTTGAATGTACAATAGAAATACTGTGTACAGTGGGTTATAAGCAGCCACAGTTCTTGACCACCATGTTTCGATGTTTCTTGAGAATGACGTTGTTGTTGTCGTCGTAGAAGAGCACAGAGATGGGACTGAGTTTGGTTGGAGCGCAGCAGGCCTTGGGCACTTCATCTGGTCTTAGAAGGTGAACCTGCCAAAGGAGTCAGGACAGTTGTGTGAGAGAGGCCAGGTCTGTGCAACAAAAGTAGCCCAAAGTGATTTTCTCCGTAGGGGTGACTGAATTTGTACGTCTGAGGGGTGTTTTGGGGAGAGCAGCTCACTCCAGAACAAATGGGTGGAGGTTACGTCTGTAATTTGGGCCTAATAGGTGGAGCTAGAATATCCAACCACACCATAACCCTACCTACAACTTTATCCCCTCACCCCATTAGACATCAAGAGAGGAGGAGCTGAATGTCATTTGACTCTACACTACAGTGAGTACCACTTTGTTTTGGGGCTGTTGGAACGCCAAAATTGTACATATGGGGCTGGAAATCAAGTAGCCCACTTACACTGGGCATATATTCAACCAGTTAGCAAAGAATATAGATTTAAAAAAAATAATAATAATTATATATATCTGGGATCTGTTCATTTCAATAGGTCTTCTAGTGTTGTAGTTCAGAAAACGAGATAAAGAAATGTTAAAAGTACAGATTACGTACCAGCAGCTGGATCGTGGCATGGTTTGTGGCATTCATACAAGAGCCCAGAGGATAATCGCATTCCCCATCACAATAATACGCAGAGTAACCTGTAGGGGCCAAAACCCAGTCCTGAAAAAATAATTGTATTAATTAAATATATAAACACTCTAACAGCACAGGGACTTCACTTTGTTTTACATTTGTCAAACTGTCTGTACATAAATCAGGGTTCAAACGGTCATGAGCAATATATGTTTAAGTGATAATATTGTTTAATCAATCTACAGTACTTAACATTCATTCAATCTATCCAAATGTGGCATTCCATCAGATTCTGTTTTGTAGCATTGAGCATGATAACAATAACAAATGTTTCTGTTGAGCTTATGAATGTGATGGCCAATCAGAGGCGTCCGTTCAGATTAGTCATCGCTGAATTCTGCCTTGCAACTTGCAAATTCTCCCATCATAAAAAACAAAGTGCAGATTCGATGTAAGAGATTCATGTCGCATGTCATCCGTGATTGTAACGGGAGTGTTTGTGAGAGTGCTAAAACTCATGCAAGACTATAAGGTATGGATAGCTTCACGGTCGATCGGTCACATTCTCTGCTCCCATTCTGTTTATTCCAGTGAATATAATGTATTCATCATGCTGATAAGATTGTGAAGTCTTAATTTTCTAATGTATAAAACGCATTTAAATAATTCATAATTAATTTTAACATATTCTATTAATTGACATTAATAACCATTATTACAATATCCAGAGCATTAATTGACAATAATGATCCTGTAATGAGTTCCTGTTCATTTTATAGTTTATGACAAGTGTCCTAACTACACGCGACGCCATAAGATTACAGCGACAAGCAACTTCTGTCCACACCAGATGCGACAAATCAATCAAAAACCACAGCCAATCAGAACAGCGTATGCGCGGGCTCTCGCGGCAAGTGAACCAGAGATGAATCTCGACAGTACTCGCAAATCCCAAGGAAATGGATTAAGTACATAATCAAATTCACAAATACTGCACCATTTAAATATAAAGTAAGTGGCCTCACATACTGAGTTACTAAAATAGAATAGACTTGTTTGTTCACAGTTTGAACGTTCTTGTTTCCATTTGTTTCATTTCAAAATCTGAGGTGGATTGTCCATTGTTGCTTTTAGTACGACTACGTTACAATGCTGGGGGCAATAAATGATATTCAAAGTCACATTACACGCTTTTAACATTAAATAAAGCACATAAACACTACCTGAGATTATCATTGCCATGTTTGTGTTGTTGTTCCAGCCGCGACGTCAGAAATAGAATAAATTCCCCTTTATCGCGGCGTCGCGTGTAGGCTAGGACACGGTCAGATGCAGCTTCATGTTCCACTTTTGCAGTGTAAAGATGGCTTTTGTGAATGATAACTTTTTATTGGTAACAGTCTATATAGTATTCTGATTGATGTAAGTAATTGGTTAAATTTAAGCATTTGACATAAAAGACAACACAGGCAATCATAAAAATTGCACTTATGAAGGTAAAAAGAATGCCCTGGGATTCAATTGCAAGGGGCCCCTTAATGGAAAAGTTCATTTCTGACCCTGTCGTGGGGTAAAATTAACGTCTGGCAGTTGCAGTTTGTACTTCTGTGTAATTTGCAGAAATAAAAAAAATAAACTTGACTGTTTTTGGGGAATTTAAAAAGTTAATGATTGGTTATCCAATGAGATTAATGGTAAATAGGTTTTTTTTTAAATCAAAACTAAAATTAAAATTGTATTCCAAAAGTTTGTATCTCTGGCACTGCCACCTTGTAAAGAGACTGTCCGTGTTACTGGACACATATTTACTCATTTAAACATTGTTGCCTCCCATTGTTGCTTGCTACACAGGTACAACCGTGTGTCAGCGTTATTTCAATAAATGTTTATTTTGTATTAAACCACATAGCTTGTCATTAGTTATGTGATGTGATTTGAACATTGATTTTTATTCTTATTTTACATGGATTCATGGAACGTTGGGCCATGAATACTTGCCTCAAAAACCATGGAAATGTATTGGTAGAAATGTGTATAAACCCTGATTAGAATATAACATTAGATTCTAACGTTAGAGGATAAATTATGTGAACGTTAGATTAATGTTAGAATATAACGTTAGGGGAATATTTTATATTATAACATTAGGTGAACGTTAGATTATAATGTTAGGGGAACATTAGAATATAACATTAAGGGAATGTTAGACTAATGTTTAAGGAACATTATAAGATAACGTTAGGGAAATGTTAGATTAAAACGTTAGGGGAACGTTAGAATACAACGTTAAGGGAATGCTAGAGGATAATGTTAGATTATATTGTTAGGGAAATGTTGATCATAATGTTAGGGGAACATTAGAGGATAACATTAGGGAAATGTTATCGGAACGTTAGATTATAATGGAGGAACGTTAGATTGAATTGAGTCTTTCAAGACAATTAATTCTGCTTTAACTTGTTTATATTTCCATCCGCCAAATCAACTTTCAGTACTGTGTGTAACATGCGACTCTTTTTGTTTATTTTATGTTGTAAGAATGTTGTATAACTGTATAAAAGTCAGGATGTCCCACCTTCCAGCCAAGGTCGCTGAAGCTGACATAGAGTTCATGTTTCTTACAGGCCTGGCGTCCACTGCTGGCATGATTTTGGTCTGGAAAAAGTGAGACGATCACAGCTCAAAGACAAATCATTTCATATGCTTCTTAAAACACAATCTGCCTCTTAAACCGCTTATTGTGGCTCACCAAATATGCCGGGTCTGTTTGGGTGTGGCAGGTCGTACTTTGTTTTTTTCTTGCGTGGATTGTTGTGTCTCAGAGCACGAGGTGGGCGGCAAGGGGCTTGACTAGCTCTGAAGAACGTCACCATGAAAGGCTGCTTAGAGCGTGGCCCGCGCCGACCCACCAGACCCACCCACGCGGCCGGTGACAGCGACCGGTCTGTGAAAACAAGATTTCAGCATTTTCAGCATTTGTCCTATGCCTAGACCATGTTTTGCTTAAAAAAAAAGCATTGCCAAGATACAGTCTAATTTTCATGATTTCATGTTAGAGAACTCCTTCAATAACATTTGGTTCAATGATAATCTTGACAGTAGCGAGAAAACATTCAACAATATATCTAATAATAATAATAATATATATATATATACACTATATTGCCAAAAGATTTGTGACGTCTGCCTTTACATGCACATTACCTTTAATGACATCCCATTCTTAATCTGTAGGGTTTAATATGGCGTTGGCCCACCCTTTGCAGCTATTACAGCTTCAACTCTTCGGGGAAGGCTTTCCACAAGGTTTAGGAGTGTGTTTATGGGAATTTTTGACCATTCTTTTAGAAGCGCATTTGTGAGGTCAGGCACTGATGTTGGGGCGAGAAGGCCTGGCTCGCAGTCTCCGCTCTTATTCATCCCAAAGGTGTTGAGGTGAGGACTCTGTGCAGGCCAGTCAAGTTCCTCCACACCAAACTCGCTCATCCATGTCTTTATGGACCTTGCTTTGTGCACTGGTGCGCAGTCATGTTGGAACAGGAAGGGGGCATCCCCAAACTCTTCCCACAAAGTTGGGAGCATGAAATTGTCCAAAATGTCTTATGCTGAAGCATTAAGTGTTCCTTTCACTGGAACTAAGGGGCCAAGCCCAACCCCAGAAAAACAACCCCCACACCATAATCCCCCTCCACCAAACTTTACACTTGGTACAATGCAGTCAGGCAAGTACCGTTCTCCTGGCAACCGGCAAACCCAGACTCGTCCATCGGATTGCCAGACAGACAAGCGTGATTCAACACTCCAGAGAAGGTCTGTAGCTATTGACTCTGCAGAAAATTCTGCGCACTGTGAGCCTCAGCATGTGCTGACCCCGCTCTGTGATTTTACATGGACTACCACTTCGTGGCTGAGTTGCTGTTGTTCCCAGTTGCTTCCACTTTGTTATAATACCATTAACAGTTGACCGTGGAATATTTAGTAGTGAGGAAATTTCACAAATGGACTTGTGGCAACCTATCACGGTACCCCGCTTGAATTTACTGAGCTCCTGAGAGCTATTGTACTTTTGGCAATATAGTGTATATAAATCAAATGCTAATTCATGTCCCATGTATCTAATTGGGCAAGTTGTTTACTTTTTATTTAGTCTTCCCATTAACGTCATAATGTAACCAAGAAGTGGGATTTATCGCACAAACCAATCATATCCAATCATAGCGCGATGAAGGCATTGCCTCCTCTCATGTGACATTCTCCCATTCAATTTCAATCACCCCCCATCAAAGTCACTGCACACTTTAGGGGCTCTGTTAAAACACAATGGGCTCCGGGGAGGCAAGAGAGATCCTTTACCTATATAATTATTGTTGCTTGTTTAAATAGATTATTATATTATTTTTGCAATGTTACATGGTTTGACTGGGAAACCCCCTAAATGGGTTAGGTGACAATTCCGACCATTCACAACTTTCAACTTTACTCCAAACAGTTCAATGGGGTGCCATACAAAAATTATCCAATCAAAAACAAGGAGGGTGTCATGACCCCTTATTTAACATGGGCTAATTCAGTAGTCTAGGAAGCAACATCCAGTCAGTTGTTAGACTATCAGAGCAGACTGACACAATGTATTCCACCTCCATGCTGTACATAAGGAATAGCTCACCCTCCTCAGTTTCCACGTAAAGGCGTATGCCCAGGTTGCTCCGAGGGTGGAGAAGCCAGCGATTGCTCGCAGAAGTCACATCAAAAGCCAACCAGCCCTCCTGACCCGCAGGCACAGACTGCATGTCCAGCAACACCAGCTCAGGCTCCCTGTCAAGCAACAAGATCATAATGTCATTCCCATAAAATGACCGATTACGGATCTATGTACTACAGTATTTTTGTACTTGTATATGTACTGACCTGTGTCTTTTCTCCCTCTGGATTTCATAGACGGAGATATGGAGGGTGCGGTTTGCACGCCAACCCATGGTAAGAGTTTTATAGATGCGAAACTCAGCAGCGGTGACTGTCTCTCCCTGAGGAAGCGGAGTGAGATCGAAGCGGAACTCCTTCCAGTACGGCCGAGGCTGGAGCAGATCCTTCTCCTGCTCCACTGTGTTCAGAAAGACAGAGACGGAATTAAAACAACTAGAGGGTGAGAGTGTGTTGAGTGAGACACTTGAGATGAAGAAGATATGTTGGAAGGGGGATTGGCAGGGGGAACAAAAAAGGGAAGATTAGTTCTGGTGGAGCGCTGCAGATCGGACTGACACCCACGGCCGGGGCTCTGCTGTGGGGTAATTAGAGGCGTTGTGGAGCTGCAGCAGCTCAGCGCACCACCACTAATTACAGTCCAGCGCTGTATTTTTAGAGGAGTGCCCAACAGTATTTTCATCCACTTCATCTCCTCTTTTTTCTGCCTTTCAGTGGGGCCTGTAATTCCCCACAGCTGTGTGCCCACTACAACATCCCTGGTTCCACGAAGAACTTTTAACCTCCACAGAACCTTCCCAATGCACAATAGTGAAAAAGGGTTCTTAAAATCGTTGAAATGGTTCTTTTAACGAGGAACTAAAACGGTTCAATGCCATGGCTCCAATGGCTTCTTTTGGAACCTTTACTTTTAAGAGTGTCTGATCGCTTAGAAAAGCAATACCAGACCTCTCATCAAAAAGCCACATGATTTGTGGAGTTATGGGTTTCTTTAAATCACTAACCCGAAGTATGAGCAATAATAATAGTGATGCTCGTCTTAGCGAACACCACTAGTTAGATTCGAGAAAGGGGTCATACTGACCAATGATAATGAGGCAGAAAGATATGGAAAGAGAAGCAGTAATTGTAAATAGGATGTTAAACTGTTGTTTGTTTTGGACAGATAAGTATCGTCTGTGTTTGGGCTGAGACAGGAAGAGATGATGGAGTGATTGTGGGTCTGTCTCATTGTCAATACACACTACAAGCCCTGACAGTCTCTCAAAATCAGTGGCAAATGTCACTGTTTATGAATAACTGTCTGGCTTCCAATATTGTAATTTTGCACTATGAAACATTATTTACAGTGGTCCTCAAAAAGATATTAGGACACTGAAACCAGACTTAAAATTGTCATTGTATTGGTTAAAATATCAAACCATCTGCAAAATATTGTTCTCAGAACTAACTACTATTTAGCCATTTCTGCAACGAGTTTTAAGCAATGGCTTTTATGTCATTGCAACATTTTTATATTTTATTCTGTGGAAATATGAACTCTCAACTCTCAGATTCTTAAAAATAAATAAATAAAAATAAAATAAAAGAATAATATAAATATATAATACAAAAATAAATGATTTGTCATTTGTAATTGTAACAATTATTTTAAACTTTATTTCACAATTACCTTTTAAATTTTTTTTGGCTTTATTAATCGGTGATGTTATTGGTAACTAAAACTAAATATGTATGTATGTATGTATATATATATAATTTTTTTATTTTTATTTTAATAGTTTTTGTTCATTAAAATAAAGCTGAAATAAAATAAAATATATTACATGAAAAACTTGAAAATGAAAAAATAAATGAAAATTAAACATGTTTCTCTGGCAACGGACTGAAAAAGTAGTAAAATTACTAAAACAAAAAACTGAAACAATTTAAAAGTTAATCGGAAAAAAAAACATATATATATATATATAAAGAAAGAAAGAAAGAAAGAAAGAAAGAAACTAATAAAAATGACGAAAGCACATAAAATTAAAAACTTAAACTAAAATTCAAATAAAAATAAAAGCTAATAAAAGTTACAATAGTATATAAATGACACTGTTATTAACTGTTCAGTTTCCACACTTTGACAAAAAAATTTTTTGTGTCCCAACAAACTTGAAATACTTTGCTTTGTCGTTCTTTTAAATAAATTAACATGACATATTACATATTTTTGTGGTTTAAGCCCATACATGTACATTTTTAAGTGACGACTTCTGTTGAAGTGTGTAACCCTAACCAGCTTTCACTTACCCAGGTTGACAAAGCTCATAACCGTGTCAGCCTCACTGACCACCGTGCCGAGGGGCGGCGTGTGTGTGCTTAAGGTGGGCAACGCGGCATGACTGACCACTTCCGGAGTGAAGCCCAAGCCCGGTCCATCATCGGCCTCGGACGACACGGCATGGTAAAGGTCCAGCATGAAGAGCGGGGCGGAGGAAGGGGGCCGCAGCGGCGGGTGAGGTCTGGGCCGCCCGGGTAGTCCCAGAATGGATAAAATCTCCTTCTGCATCTCCTTCTTTTCGCGACCGCTGAGCCTGCGGAAGCTGGAATGAACCACTCCTTCCACCTGACCCCAAACACACAGCAACATGCACAGAGGGAGGAAGATGCCCAGAGGGAACAGTCGGGTTGGCTTGCCACAGCTCTCCTTCCTCCATCTGCTGCGGCATGAGGACACAAACTCGACCACACGCTCTTGTTTGTCCATTGGTGTGGCAGAAGAGCTCTGCTCCATTGCAGCCTTCTATATAGTCCGTCCTCGTATTTGTCCCTCCAAAACCTCGGGGTGTTTACCCGACGTCGGTCTTCTCTGGAATGGTCTGACTACCGTCTTGAAGTTCAACTCTGAACAACACTCAAATGCCTAAGCCACTCAGATTCCACAGCCGTCATCGTTATTTTGCGAGAGTGCAATGTTTACTGCTGCGAGCTGCTCAGTTTATCGCCTCTTGACAGTCGTTCCTCATGCTGTCACTTTATTTACCAAACCACTGGGCTTCTCTCATAATCTATAGTGTGCTTACGGAGCTGGACGACAAACGATGTCCTAGAAACTGGAAGAGAAAACAAACACGTCTTCCTAGAAGCCCAACTCCTTTCAAAGGCGATCTCGAAGTTGGAAGGACTAAGCACAATGTGAAATTAAAGTCTTTGGGTGGAGTAAATACAAACAGAGGGCCGCACAAACATCAGGCTTCAAAGGTTCCTGGCTCGAACGCAACACCTGCTTCTGCTCCTTTTGAGAAGATGTGAGACGCAACTCCAAGCTGGTGGAATCCTTTACGTTTAATTGAACAAAAAGTTAGAAGACTCTTGCAGTAATCAGTCAATGTTGGTCTTAAGCATTTAATCCAGTGTGCAGACTCCTGACAAACAAACAAAAAATCCAAACTTTTGTTACTGTCCCCAAACGTTTTTTCAGGGTTTTGAGATCCTAGTGGACTGTGGTATTCTTAGCCTGCGAGCTGCTTGCGTTGAAGGCATAATCTGAACACGGGTGACCTCCTTCCCTCCAA
Source organism: Gobio gobio (assembly GCF_949357685.1). Lineage (NCBI taxonomy): Eukaryota > Metazoa > Chordata > Actinopteri > Cypriniformes > Gobionidae > Gobio > Gobio gobio. The sequence continues at coordinate 14,674,043 of NC_137104.1, read as the reverse complement.
GATACACGCTTACGCAGAGGGAGTGTTTCCAGCGTCTGAATCCTCCGCCCTCTCTTCTCCGAGCCCTTCTCACCTCAGTCTCCATCTACCCTATCAAACCGTCCCATCTTCTACACATACCTCACAAATTGCTGGCAATTATCATGTGGTTTGGGATGAAGATGTGATCCAGCCTTTGCACAGACTAGAACGCAGTTCTTATGGTAGGGTAATATGAAAACTATATTTATATTCTGTGGTTTCAACAGTAACCAAGAAGTGACAGATCACTGCTGTTTCACTGGAGAATATAAGATGGCAATTTTGAAAATTTGTGGATATAAAATTAAAACTTATACCGTCTGGGCAGACAGGTTGTTGAAATATGAACCATGTAAATATAACATACAGCTTTATACTATATTAATTACTTTGTCAAAAGCAATTCTCACAATACAGGGCACAATAAGTGAACTGCAAAAACGTAATATGCAATTAATTTATAGATCGTAATTAATCATGTTTAAATCCACAAAATAAATATCGTAATTAATCATATAAATCATAATATAAGTTATAAATATGTACATTTGTTGAAGTAAAAAGGAGGCCATGGGCATGCCATTCGTCTGCTACGCAAACAGACCCATATAAATCGACACTTTGACACGTTTTTAATAGGAAAAACAGCGGTTTGATAAAAGCACTCGAAACGCAAAAAGTGCGAGACGATGTGCATTGATCTCAGTCGATTGTGAAAACGAAATGACACTGCAGGATTGTGAGATGCCCTGAGGGCTTGGCTCTGCGGTGTGGATGGTGTTTGGTGGGAAAGGATGTGAGTGGGTTTAAATATTTGTATATAAACACAGACTCACAGCTGCAGAATGGAGATGATGGAACACCACCCTTCCCAAACCCCATCCGCTGCATCTGACCACCAAACATACACAGAGTCCAGTGCAAACACACGCTACTTATGTGTGACCGACACACACGGCTGAAACAAAGGTGCTTCTATTCACTCGTGGGGCCATTTTTGAACTCCAAAATGACTGTAAATCTTATATAAAAGCGCAGTGTTCAAAACTGCACACACCAAAGGCTTGTCCCCTTTTGAAGATTTAATGGGGTGTGTCATTATCTCTACTGCTTGTAATTACGATGCCATTTCCTGTTAGCTGTGGCATCCCTGCACGCTCACACACACGCACGCACGCACGCCACTTGACAACATGAGAAACAGACAGCTTTACTGCAAGCATTGTTTTAATACAAAAGAGAACAAAAAGGATTTATAATCATAGCTTCTTTACCTTTACACAATTGCACCCCTGTTTCTCTCAGTCATGTCAAAAGAGTAACACAATCAAAAGGTGGATCGGTTCATAGCCCTCACCCGCCTCCCAATGACACAATAAATAAATAAAAATCACCTTTCTTCAGGTATTCATATACTTCAGCTTGTCAAAGACAAGATTCAAAGCGCTGTTTTTTAACGGGGGCGACGCGAGCCGCCCCCATCATCCGTTATTTAGGACGCTTCCTTCACGAAAGTACAAGTAGGAAGCCACTTTTGACGTCATCTAAAGTGTGGAGTCACCGGCAAAAAAGGCCACCATTGGAATCAGTAAGCTTCCTGGTCAGTTAACATCAGAAATGATCAGTCAAAGCAATTCATTACGTCAGGAGCGGATGTACAAAAACGAAAAAGAAGAGGGATTCCGCTTGTGTTAATACTAGTCATTCTCGAGAGTTGATATGATACGGCAATCACAAATAAATACAGCTCTTTACTCTAGAAAAGAAACGATTATAAATTAACCATGAAACAAACATTCACAATTGTAATCATTTTTGCATACTGTGAAAAAGCTCTGTAACGATGTCTGTAACAAAAGGACACGACTAGACTGCGGAGAAGACTGTGAGTGCGTGAAACTCGTGTGCTGTGCGCAATAGGAGTTCCTTTAAAAGGATCATATGTGACGTCTTCTCGTCACAAGGCTGAGATATGTGTCCTCCACCACTTCCTCTCCTTATTACTGCGTTAATTTACCATGACAAGAACTACCACACGCACACATACATACACACAAACATACATGAGTCCAAAAAGTCCCAAGTGCCGGGGAGGAAAAGGTCTCTGTTTTTAATTGACTTCCTCTCGCAGTGGTACAGACACCTGTGGAGAGGGCGAGTTTGTCCAACCAAACGTCTCCAAAGTAACAACCATGCATGTCTGTATGAGGCTTGGAAAGTGACGGGCGGTTGCATATTCATAGTGATGAATAGTGAAAACCCCTGGTGCAGAATAATGTCCCTCTGAGTGTCTCACACAGGATGTTCTCGATCGCACATTCAAGAAAACCAAAGTCAGTCAAATTAAGGACATGATGTAGAACACAAATAAGGCAGCATTATGGTAGGTTTTAATCTGGGTGGTGTAGCAGTGTGTGGCTGTGTTGAACGTTGCTGTTGGTCATCTGAGAGAGGAAGGTGTTGGTGTTCTCCTCCTGCTGGTTAAATCAGAGTCAGTCACAGACTTCATTTCTTGCCCGCTGGTGTTTTAGGGCTAGGGGTCTTCTTGGAGATGGTGGGGATTTTGGAGGGTTTGGCCCCGGGCCGGCGAGGGGTGTCTGAGGTATCCGAGCAAGCCGAGCGGGTCTCCATGAGCTCAGACGTGTCCGAAGCGTCGCTGCCCCTTCGGCTGCTGGCTCGGCTTCCGGCGCGACTCCCTGCTCGACTGGCTGGACCGCTCGTCGAGGACGGAGTGCGTTTGGTGTCTGATGAAAGAAGATGATTCAAGTACGTAAGGATGTATTACAAATATACAGGAGAGCCACATAAAACAATAAATGTAATTTATTTATTTATTTAGTATCTACTAAAACTATCTAACAATAGCAACGCTATTAACTAACCTATTACTTACCAGTTATTGGCTAGTTTGTTCAACATGTAGAGGTGGAAAGCAAGCAAGCAAAATTATAAAACGTAATTTACTCATTTGAAGAAAATTGTAGTAAATTAATTGCTACACTGTTTTGTTATACTTATCTCGGATAAAAACAATGTCAAAGTAGAATATATTTATAATAGTGTGCTGCAGAACTTAGTCCTAAAACAATGAAATCAGTTCTGGAAGTCTAATGGGTGTCTGGTTAAATGCCTGAAATAGGGTCTGTGGTGAACACAAGCTCAAGATATTTTCACGTTTTATTCTGTGACATGAAATATATCAGTAATAGCCCACTCATAATTTTTTTATGCTTTTATGTGACTTGAAAGAAGCCGTCGCTAACAAGTGGTTAAATGAGACTACAAAGATTTTCAGGGATACTAAACGTCATCACACTGAAGAGGTAAACTCATCTGCTTATTTGTTCATCTTTACAGTGTTGTGTTTATATTCATGCAAACTATTCTAACTCAGTTTCCAACTTGTAGATCTTAAAGTGTTAAAGAGTTGTCGGAAGCTTAGGCCCCTTTTAAACTAGTGCGTTTTCGTTTTAAAACGCATACATTTCGCTACGGTTATGCCTGTCGTCTACACTAATCCGGCGTTTTCAAACCTCGAAAATTTATGCTTTTTTAAAAAAAGGGCCCTCATTTATCAACAATGTGTAGAAAAGGTTATACATTTCGTCCTACGACGAAATTTAGAATGTACCTAAGTACAAGAAAATCCGTATTTATCAAACGTGCGCACACAGTACTTACGCATATGAGTAAGCAACCATTGTTGATAAATCCCACATGTGCGTAAGTACCATGCTCGTTCACGTTCACAGTCATTAACATTCGCAAACGCCTCCAATGAACCATATATGGTGACAACACTTCCCTTTAAAAATCATGTGATTGTGTTTTTTCCTCACCACAATTATGGCAAAGCAGAGGAACTTCACAAACACAGAATGAGACGCGCAACGACGTTGTTTAACAACAACAAATTTGCATCACAAATGATTTGCACATTGACAGAATGAAACCATTTCAATAATTCATTAAATTCATTGGTTAATGGTGCTTTTATGGCAATGTGGATGCAGTCTATGGCATATATATATAATAAGTTGGGTAAGATATGAAATTGTATTAGTACCGGTACTTTGACAGCACTCTAATAAGAGCAGTATTTCTAAATTTGCGTCGATGTGTGATAGCATGAGTGAGGACGTGTGTGTGAGCTCTGCTTTCACTAAACAATGGAAGCAGAACAGTCAAATATACGCGCAGCTCAGGAAAAAGAAAGCAACAGAAAAGTGTGGCGCGGCCGGGACATGCTCGCGCGCGCTGCGGGCTCTGACCTGAAGCGCGCGCAGCCACGCACATGCCTTTCACTCAGGTAGATTGCGACGGCAGTTTTGCACATTATTGGGTTTTTGAATGGTAAAAAATATGTAAAAATGCACGTCCTGGCGAGTATTCGGGTAAACGCAGTCGGATATGTCTTTAGCGAATGTATACAGAGATGAATGAGAAATCGGGTGTTACAATGAATTTGGTCTGTGCAGCTCTTAAAGGGCCGGACCTAATATTCTGTGTGAAGCAGGGCAGGGCAGGAACATGCCGGCCAAGTGAGTTTTTAGGGTTTTTTAACCCCTAAAACAATGATAAAACAATGAATAGTAAGTTCTGTCATATTATTCAATTACTTTTACTGTTTTTAGCCATGGTATCGATTCAGTAACTTATCGGTATTGAGGTATTTTAGTCTGGTATCGTATCAAAGTCATAATTTTGGTATCGTGACAACACTATTCTATATAAAAAGTATTTGCTGATATTCTCTTTTTTTGTTATGTTGGTTTACAAATTTGTACCTTTTCACATTTGTACTCTTTTAGTTTTACATTTTGTCAAGGGCTTGTTTATATTAATATTTTTTTGATAGTACACTACTGAAGGACAACGTTGCAAGCTAAATTAAATGTTTTTAAGTAAATTTGTTGAAAATTATTGTGATAAATTAGTCGATAGATTAATTGATAAAAAAATAGTTGTTAGTGGCAGCCCTAGACATATGTAGATTGCTTAATGCATACTGTGACACTCTTAAATGCTTTTTATTTGTAGTGTCACTATTCTACCACTAGATTATCTGTGTAAGCATGCTCAGAGGTGTGCTTATATTTACACACATTTCTATGTATTAAGTACAAGTTGGTAAATCCCACACTTTGCGTGAAACTGTTCTTTCGAACTCACTATGCAGAGATCTGTGCGTACGCACCGTTGATAAATGAGGGCCCAGGGTTGCACTTCAGTGTAAACGGACCAAAATTGACACTTTGAAAACAATGGCGTGGCTGCCCACATTACACACTACCGGAACACGACAATAACAGACCAGGGCTGCGTTTCCCAAAAGCACTGTATGCCTAAGATGATCGTAGAGATCGTTGGTGGCTATGCCAGTGTAGACAAGGATCGTTTTCGTTGTAAAAATCCGTTTTAAAATGAAAACGCACTAGTGTAAATGGGGCCTTAGTGATGGTGATGTTGAAGTCATGTGACCATGGTGTAAGTTTGTTTATTACCAAAATTTTGATTTTTGCTTCTGTCGATAATCTGTCATAATTTAAAGTTGTGTTCATTTGTGAAGATTATAATGAACAAAACATGAAATATATTATATCAATTAGATCAGTGTTGCAGTTGTGACTGAGTGAAGCAGCACAGGGTTTCGTACCGGAACGTCCTGGTTTAGCAGCGGTTGGTGTTCCACCGTTCTCACCAGTTAAGGAGCCACGGCTGGAATGGAAAGTTGGTCTCTTCAGCTTAGTTGCGGAGCCTCCCTGTAAAAGCAGAGAGAAGGTTTATAACAAAATGGCAGATCTACCTGTTTATCTACAGATAATTAGCCTAACAGATAAGCCTGGTAAAATTGTTAAGTAGTAGAAACCAGACAAAACATCCAGCTGCTTTCGTCTACACTCAACCAGACGATCTACCAAGACATGGATGAATCTGTCAACTGTCATAAGAAAAATGGCTTAAAATAATTCCTAGATGAAGATGAAAGTTAATGTTATACAATTTAATCCATGCATCTTTTTCTCAAGACAAACTATGTTTTCTGTCTGATATTGTACAGGAGATTACTGTTCTCTGGGTCATCTACCTCAGTTCCTTCCCATTTGTTGAGATCAGGCCGCTCTTAAAGCTTTTATTGTTAGTGTGCAAGGGCACTGGGAGGGGGCAGTGTGTTACCTCATGCCCAGGGGTCTGGCTGTGCTCTGGGCAGGACTGGCACTTGGTTGGAGTTGGAGTTTTACTGTGTGCCAGCCAGGGCTTGGCATAACCACGAGATTGGGATTGGGAGGACTGGGAAATGCGGCAGCAAAAAGGACAAGGAATAGCGGAGTAGCAAAAAAAGCAGTGGGAAGAAGCCAGGATAATCGGAAAAAGAGTAAAGTAGAGGGCGATGCAGCGCAGCAGAGCGTAGCGTTTTTTTTGTAGGCAGAGATGAGCGCAAACAGGGAGGAAGGCACAATTTCCAAGCAAGGGAGGGAGAGGGACAAAAAGACAAAGAACAAATAAAAATTTTACAGATGACAATATGATTCTGACATGCAGACACAATAGTGATCATGTCCTGAACCCAAAACAACAATTAGAGACAAAGAGAAACCATCCACCAAAAGATTAGCGACAGATTGATATGTCGGCCTTGCCAAGTAATTGCATAAAGTTTTTGTTCTTTTTTTATTTTTATTTAAAAAATGTATATATTTTATAACAATACCTTTCAAAAGTCTCTTATGCTCAACAAGGCTGCATTTATTCGATCAAAATACAGCAAAACAGTAATTAGGTGAAAAATTTTACAATTTAAAATAAATGCAAAGCTGAATTCATTACTCCGGTCTTCAGTGTCACATGATCCTTCAGAAATCATTCTAATATGCTGATTTGATGCTCAAGAAACATTTCTTATTATTATTAATGTTGAAAACAGCTGTGCTTCTTATATACAAAATTGAATATAGAGTATTGAAAAAATTCCATATTAAACTGGTATTTAAAAGTAACAACTTATAAAAGCTCTGTACTAAATCTGAGAATATTTTCTAAGATCTATCTTTTCAGTGTTTAAAATTTAGACAACAACATAAAACAAGCAATCACACATATTCAAATACTCATGAAACATACAGATGTAGGCAAAGACCATGATTAACGGACTTAGATTATTAATCAGATATGAAGTATGATGTTATATGTTAAGGGACAAAGGACATTAATTACCAAAGCTTTTGCGAGAGACACTTTTTACAGTAGAGCACAAGTATATATATATATATGGCGCTTGGATGAACATTAAAGGGTTAGTTCACACAAAAAGCCACTTTAAAAGTATAATCGCTGCAAAGGTATTTTCAACTTCTTTTTACTTTTAAGCGAAGAACGAAAAAGAACTGCCGTGAGTATATCGGAGCACTGAATCCTGTTCAGTCTCTTGTGTTACGTGTGTACGATTGCAAGCACAAGCAATAAGTTGCAGGCCAGTTGTGGGCCACCGAATCCTCTTTTGCTAGTTTAACGATGGGAAAAATGGTCTAAAAGGTTTGTCCCTATTCTCTTAATGAGTCATGGGTGTGTTTTGGGCATAATGTGCAATAAACCAATCAGAGTCTCATCTCCCATTCCCTTTAAAAGCCTGTTGCGCTTGCGCCATAATGGATTGGTTATTTACATGGCAGAATTTGCGAGCGGAAAGCCTGAACGCTTCCCCAGAGAGGAATCCTTTAATTTTTAATGTTTAAAAATGTTTGTGTGCTGCTGCGTTGCCCTGTGTGTGTAATAAGCAGAGTGTACACACGTTGTGGACCCGCCTATAGGTGCATATTACTAACACGCTCTTTAAATAACAAAAAAAATACTGCGGTATTGACTTTAGACCGTTTTTTGTTGGTCAATGGCACAGTCTATATCAGTTGCCTCAAAATAGCAACGTGCCAACAATGCGCCTGAACACACCTCGTTTTCAGACCAGACCATGGGTGAACAGATGGGCACGAGTGCATTTGCTATTTACACAACGTGGCGCAGGACATGAAAATGATAACTGCGTCGGGCTGAAACTAGCAAAAAACACTTGTGTATAATAGGGTCATATATCTAGATAAATTGTGAGAATGTGCAATACGGTTCAAAAGTTTAGGGTTGGTAAGATTTCCACTGTTTTTGAAAAGTCTCTAATGCTCACCAAGGTTGCATTTATTTGACCAAAATTACAGTAAAAACAGTAATATTGTTAAATGTTATTAAAATTAAAAATAACTTTTTTCTATTTTAATATATTTTAAGATGTAACTTATTCTTGTGATGGCAAAGCTGAATCTTTTCAAGTATTTAATGTCACTTTTGATCAATTGAATGTATCCTTGCTAATTAAAAGTATCAATTTTGTAAAAAATAAAAATCTTACTGACCCCAAACTTTTGAACAGTAGTGTATGATACAATAAGAAAAAATTTTGAGACTAAGGTTACCCTTTAATTTTTCATGAAGATATTAGTATATAAGACATGACATAAACAGTAAGTAGGGGTTATTATAACTCTATGCGGTGTAAAATGGTGACACTCACCCTTGAGGAGGCTGTGGGTGTTGCGGGTGCAGAGGGCAGAGAGGCGCAGCTGTGGGCACTGTGCGACGCCGATGAAGACGAACGGGTGGGAGAGGCCGTACGCGACGAAGGTTTGGACCGCCGCCCCCGGGACCGGAAGGCTGCCAGACCCTGCGTAGCTCCCTCTGGAAGAATGAACTTTTCCCGAAGCTCCAGGTTGGTACGTCCACGAGCTGCGGCAGATGAAAGGAGGAGAAATTAGATCAGCTGAGTGGCTGTAAGTGACGATGATCAGGTGGCGAGCAGTGCGAGTGGAGAGAGACAACATTTCCTTTGGCCACTGCTTTGACTCAATGCAGACAGAGGGGGTCGGTATACCCACTTTAAGAGCGGTCAGTGCACGTGGTGGGCACGATGCAGGGGGTTAACGGTGAGTCATAGAGCAAGCATCCTCAAAACAACAACTCAAGAAAAAAAGCACAGCTTCCCTTAGCCCACCACGGAAACGAGTGCACGCGCATAAACAGCGTCGACAGACACCTGAGGGTCATGCCTGATGCTTTTAGCAAACACTGAAAACCAACATAAGCCTTCACAGAACATTCTCAATAACAGATACCAAACGCAGCAGCCCTTGCACAACACACAGACTAAAGCAGCCAGCTGAGATAGAGAGAGAGAGAGAGAGAGAGAGAGGGCTGTGCGCAATGGCAGCAGTAGCTGTGGTCAAAAGTCATCTGTTATTCCCTCAAGACATCAGTGTTGGGGAGTAACTAACTACAATCACAGACAATTATTTTTAACACGTAGCCTTATCGACAAGCAAAATGACACAATCAAACACACTCTCTTAAATGATCCATTTTGTCTAAAGTAACATTGGGAAGTGGGATTTGTTTTGTTTGGATAATTCATTGTGCAAAGTCCCTATTAAAAAAAAAACTATTAAAAAGGATTTCTCATTCATTGAAATAAAGCTGAAATAAAATAAAATGAATATTCAATGAAAAAAAAAAACCTGGTAACACTTTATAATAAGGTTTCATTAGGTCAACGTTCGTTAACTACATTAGTTAAGATGAACAAAGAATGAACAATAGTTCCACAGCATTTAATAATCTTAGCTCATGTTAATTTTGACATTTACTACAACATTATAAACAGAGGTTGTATCTGTTAACATTAGTTAAAGCACTTTGAACTAAAATAAGCTAACAACTGCTCATTGCTAGCTTAAGTTAGTTAATACATTAGTTAATGTTCATAAACGAAAAAAGACCTTATTGTAAAGTGTTACCAAAAAACTTTTGAAAAATGCTTGGCAACTTATTACTTAAACCTAAACTAAAAGGAAACTAAAAATAAAGATTAAAAAAGCATAAAATGCATTAAATAATCATAAAATGGCTTTACAGTTTTATTAGATGTATTTATGAACAAATTTATCTACTGCTTTATTGGTCTTTTTGTGAAATATTTTGCTTGAAAAGTAAGCGTGTGCTATCTTTCTTAAAATAAATGCCACTTGCTTTGACATTGTCATACAAAGCAAAGACCCAGATACATTTTTAAGTGAGGCTGATGTGTACAAAAACTATTTAGGGTCACTGTGTTAATGTAACAAGATACTGCCCTCCTAAATAGTTCAGTGATTTAGATACTTTTTGTGTTTTAGTTTGAAGTGCGGCTAATACATTTTTCAAAAGCTTGACTGTAGTTGAACTCCTTTCAATTGTAAGTTGCTTTTAGCTTGGCAAGCTACAGTTTCAAAGTAGCTTCCCCAACACTGCATGACACTCACTTTTCCATCAAACTCAGTAAGAGCAGGGCAGTTGATAACTGCTGCACCATATAATTTCCTCCCCTCAAACCAGGTGGGGCCTGTAATTCATTTCTCCATGAGTAATTGCTCTTTAAGAGTTGCTTCAAACAATATTAGAAACCCCAAGCCTGGCCACACCCTGGTCCTGGATGCTTTTTCATTTGCAATATTCATCCAGGACACACATGAAAGGAATCGAGCCCAGGCCTGGCCAAGCCTGGTTTGAATGGTTAGCATGATGCTAGCTGACACATAGACCTCACATAGTCCTTACACGCTCACACACGCCACACATACGAAGACACAGCAGTGATGGGATGGATATGAAGCTGGACATAAAGGTTTAGAGGCTCAGAATGGAATAGACAGACAGATGTTGTCAAACAGGAAAGGAGTTAAGAGGTGAGAAAGGAGAGAGTATGAGGTACCTCTGCAGCAGAAATAGCCAGGAGTAACCGTCACTGAGAGACACAAGAGACAACATGAAAAAACACACATTCACACAGAAAGAGTCCTACACACACACTCACGTTCTGTTGAAAGGGATAGTTCACTCAAAAAACAAAATTCAGTCGCCATATACTCACCTTCAAGTCGTTCCTAACATGTACGATTTTCCAAAAGGAGATATTTAGCAGATCACCTCAAATTGTATTGTGTCTAACCTTATTTACATTAAACCTAGCGTTTCTCCCATTTACTTGGAAAAGAAAATATCTTCTTTTAAGTTCTACAAAAAAAGTCATACGTGTTCAGAACGACATGAGAATTTCGATTTTTGGGTGAACCTGTCTGTTAAGACCTCTTGCTTTGCAACAATAGGGGATTAAACGGTCTACAAACACAATTTTTGGAATTTAAATACTGTAGGCATTAAGTATCTCAAGTCAAAATGCAGGAAGTGATGTAAACAGCACAATTGGTCTGTAATGAGCTCCAGGCGTGAGGGTTAAATCAGTGTCACGGTCAGCAAAGCACGGCAAAGCGACAAAGAACCAAACGAGGTGTGAGTGAAACAGAGGGAAAGAGAGGGAAACCAAACGAGTGAAAAAGAAGAATATCCGAACGAGAAGGAGAGTGAAAAACCCAACCTATGCGAGATGATATGGAGCTGCTGGAGTCAGAACGCAGGATTTTAAGTCCTGGATGTTGCACTGGGGAGAGAGAAAGAGATATAGGGGACGGGGCAGAGAAAGAGGGAGGGAGAGACCTAAGGAACATGCACCATGCACTACAATTGTATAAAATAAAAAAGGAGGATGACAGGGAGAAAGATAGAAAGAAAGAATGGGCCAAATGTGTAGGCCATGCATATAAAAAATAACCACCGTGGGAAAGAGGTCAGGAAGTAATGGGGAAGTGATGGAAGATGAGATGAAAACTAACTCAGATAGTACTGAAAAGATGAGAACACTGAATACAAGAGTGAAAGATGATGAGCAAATAATGCTGTGTGAACTGTCTGGAAACCTCTTTTCCATGTACTTAAAGAGCAAGTTTTCCTACAGCTGTTGTGTCGGACTTACCTCGACAAGGGTCGTTTTTCACCAAGAATTCATCCAGCGCCATCCACCCACCTCCAACCCGAACCATGACGGTACTGCGCAGGATTCGTACAAGACGCAGCTGCTGCGAGTCTCCGAACTGAGGAAAGAGGAGGAGAGTGGAGAGGAACGAACATGGATAAGAGAGGGAAGAGGACAGACAGTTAGATAAAGGATTATACATTTATAATGACTTTTAAAGGGATAGTTCACTCTCAAATTAAAATCCTGCTCATGTTGTTCCAAACCTGTATGTTTTTAAGAATTATTTTTTACAATTTGTCTTTTCCATACAATGATCTGCGTGACGCAAATTCCTCAAAATGTCTATGTGCCACAGAAAAAACGTTTGGAATGACATGAGGCTGCATTAGTAACATGAACTATAAAGGGTGAACCATTCCTTTAAGATCACATTCAAATGAGTAAATCATACTAATTATATTCTGAAGCACCAGGCAAATCAAAGGAAATCACTCTGCGACATGCAGCAAACCACACTTTTTAAGATCGACATGATTTTTGTTAGAGCTTGCCCAGCTCAAATCCCATCTCTACAATAAACACCACACCACAGCAATTCTCTGGAATTTTTTTCCCTCATCGTTTGTCCTTTTTTACTTCAAAGAATTGCTTTGGTTTAAGGTTTATTTTCTCTAAGTCAAGAAATCAGCCATTGGATAGTTTTCCTCCACCAAAAGCCAAAAAAGCCTAAAATCATAATAGAAGGGCCTGTAAATTTGAACCATTTCCTGATCATGATAAATCATTTTCAATAAAAAACAAGCACATCCCAACCACAACATAAGCTGAACCTTTGAAATCTGCCTCTGGATTTGGAGGGCGTATATAAATGCATTTAATATTTTGGCATTAGTACTGCAATTTTTGTCTCCCAGACAGGAAATGCCCACTGAGTAAGCAGGAAGAGACTAAAGAAATCCCCATTTCAGACAGCAGCCAAGAATGTGGGCTGTCCACAGGGAATTCATAGCTAGCCCATGCAGAAACTGTCCTGTACTGATTTAGATCTGGCTGTCTGAAAAACCCCAGAATAAAAGGCCAGCTTCTACAGTGGGTGCTTGTGGGAAACAGTGCAGAGGCAAAAGATTTCAGAGGAATGTCACAAACACACTGCTCACTTTACCTGATTCCCAAGGAAGAACTACAATAAGTCCGGTGCACATGGAGGAAGAATAAAACAAGAAGAAAAGAAAAGAAAAAAAGGGTGAAATAACAGATAAAGACAAACATACATATTGACTTTTTTTTTTGGTACAATGATTGATTTCCTATTTCCTATTCCTAAAAGTATATAAAAAAACAGCATACAATGGAGGAAATGCCCATGGGGAGCATAGTGACTTGTTGCTATGAGTAGGGTAGAGTGCTTGCGAATGGTTGCTTAAAAACAAACACATAGAGGACAAAACAGCAGGTGTAGTAGTAAAGAGATAGACAAAGACGGACAAACATCAGGATGTGGAGTTAGCGTCGTAAATCTGTAGCCTGTGCAATGCAAAAAAAGTTAGTAAACGCTCTTGTCAAAGATCATTAACCAATGGATAATGATGTTGGGGTATGAAAGACCACCCATTGACCATGACTGCAGTTACAAGAATTATAGGTTTATCATTAGTTGGGTGGTGGAAAGCACACAGAACATACAGATGTTGCTGTGAAGTGTTATGTGGTATTGCATACACACACACAAAACTGCCAATGCACCTTTATTACAAAATAGCCAAGTCATACTGACGTAACTGAAAGAGTGTGATGCTGGTTAGAATCGTAATATTATAATGACAAGCTTGGGGAAGATCTGAATGAGGAGGGGTGATGATAACATTGCAGTGGTTGCTATTCTCATTTATAATGTCATATTAAATGTGTTAAAACTTCTAGACCGGATTTTTTTCTTGACTAGTACTATTGGGCTCCAGATTCTCACCCTGTACTTGTTCTCTCCGATCTGCTCCACCTGAAACCTCTTGGCACACTTGCATTGAGCCACTTGTCTGGTGACCTGGGATACAAAAAATTCAAAAATACACATCAAAACTACATAATGATGCCAAACCCACAAAATGTATTTTCTTGTCATCGCCCATACCTCATCTTCGATTTTATCAGCATCTGTCGTGGGTCTGTAAGCATCTTTGTTGGGGTGCAAAGCAGCCACAAATTCATAGTAGTCGATGTAGCCATCACAATCACGGTCAAAGATATCAGCAACTGCGGTCATCTCCAGCTTGCTGGTAGGGAACTCTGCGAACAAAGTGTATAGTTAAACAGGTATTAAAAAACAAGCTCATGAAAATGAAGATTAGCAGGCAAGTATATGCGGCCGTACTTGATGCCAAGATGCCATCGATAAACTCCTGGCGGGTGATCTTTCCATCCTGGTCCTTGTCGATGCGTCTGAAGAAGTCCATGACGCGAGACTTCTTGTGGTTCATCCAGCGCATGTATTTCTTCCTCCACACATCAAAGTCAAAGTTGGCAAACTCTTTAAGCTAAAGGTGGAGAAAGGTCACAAGTATTACTTCTACTGATCAGTTTATTTCATTACTAGTACACAGAGAGTAAAATTGTAAAATAGACTCAATACCTCCTCTAGTCTGTCGAGGGCATCATTGAGCTTGCGCTGGCGATCAAGGGCAAGCAGCCACACCTGTTGCCAGCGAGAGCAGAGCTGGGTGAGGCGAGGGTTACCGCCGGTTACCTGTACTGAGTGCTGTTGTTGCTGCTGCTGCTGGTGTTTTCCTGTAAGCAGGGCACAGAAAAAAAAAACGTTCAGAATAACATACTACTGTACTAAGCAATTTCTGCGGTATATTAGTGTACATACTATGCAGTTTACACAAATGTATTTTACAATTTAAAGACGGCAAAATCAGCTTTGCCATCACATGAATAAATTACATTTTCATACTATTTCACAATAGTTATTTTGTTTATACTGTATTTTTGATTAAATAATTCCAGCCATGTTGAGAATAGGAGACTTTAAAAAATCTTGTGTTTGTATGCAGCATGCAACTGAGGATAAAGTTTCTTACGGGCCCCTCTCCTGTCTGACAGACTGCTGGGATGTTCTGCTGGTTTCCGTTTGTACGTCTTTGTGACTTTGTCAACATCAGGCTGTTTTCGGGTCATCTCTTCCATAAACAGCTGATGGAAGAAAACAAATCTACTAAGAAACATCTCTGCACTAAACAATGCAAATAATATTAAAAGACTGAATGAACGAATGATTGTTGATTAATGCAGACGTCCCACGAGTGCTGGGCGGTATGACCAAAAATGTATTTCATAGTATTATGACGCGGTGTTAACGGCATTTTCTACTGACTGAGAGGGGAAATACTGCAGTAGATTGACATAGAATGCCCTATTTTACTGTCATGATGAGTGAAAATTGTAGACAAATTCCACACTAGAATTAATACAGGTTTGCAAAGCCCCACAAAATGATGCTTTGGGGAGACATCAAATAAAACACCGACTACACACTCATTACAGACATATGAATATTAAAATATGACCACGGAGAGAAAAAAACAGAGCTGAGGGCACCATAATCATTTAAAAAATCATTTAAAAAACCCTAACCCTAAAAAAAAATAAACTTAAACCTGTTCACTCCGGTCTGTATCTGATCTATATGATCCATGTGGTGAGCGTTGTTAAACTCATCGCGGCGTTCCGCGCAGAAACCGCTCTCTTGCGCACGCCGCATGTTTGAATTCTCCACTGTAATGCGATCTCAGCTGTGCCCTCAATACAGTGCAACAGTGAATAGGGACCCCTCTCAAACAGTGTCGCGCTGTGCCGGGTTCCGAACGTTGTTTAAGTGACATACACCGGTATTGCGTTATAATAAAAATGTATATCATAACAAAAATAAATAGCGGTATTCGGTATGAACCGGTCTACCGCCCAACACTACATCCCACTCACCTGATGCTCTGTGATGAGTGTCTTCAGTTGAGGGATGTCCTGGGGGAGTGGCTCGGTATCACGCTGCACCAGTGTGGTCTCCGCCCACTGTAGCCATGATAAAAGCTCCTCCAGTAGTGCAGCATTGTTGAGCAATTCAGCCAGAGCCGTCTCCAAACGCTGCTCGTGCTGTTTGGCCCATGTCAGCACCTGTACAGAAAACCAAATCATAAGCATTTCAGACCTATTATATTGACTCTTATTTGTCTAACTATTGGCCTACACAGGCTTCTGATGCCACAGTTTCGATTTTTCTCACTTCTTACCTCTTCAAAGCGAGCTCTGATGATGGTGATCCAGTGTTTGATGGTGGTGATGCAGTCTGGGTGGCACACAGCTAGAATGGCTTCGCCCATGCTAGCAGCTTTATTCACATCCCCTCTCTTCTCCTCCACCGTCTGCATGAAATCTCGGTGCGTGTGCAGTAGCGCCTGAAGAGTCTCTACCTCTTCTGGCAGGACACCACGGAAACGCAAGGTTTGCTCCGCCTCCGACAGCCACTCCAGCAACATCTGAACAGCTGTGCGGAACTCCTCTGCCTGCAGAAAAAGAGAGAAAAACAGATAGTCAAAAGAAAATATGAACATTGCTCTTGGTTTTATTCAAAGAACGTCTAGGTTCAGACATACCTGTGTGAGAGCCTGCTGGAGGCGAGTCTGTTTTGAAACGGACAGGGCGCAGACCAATTCCCAGCGGTTGCTAAGCTCCTGCAGTTGAACTTTGACCCAGGCGGTGTCGTCCCTGCCCGTCTCCATCAGCTCTCGAGCAGACCGCTTCAGAGCCTGCACACTACTGGTCCTTTTTCCCAGCTCCTTCTGGAAGACCTGAAGAAAAATACATACAGCACTACCATTTAGAAACTCTGTCCAACTCAGAAATTAGTCCTTCCTAGTTTAAGTCTAATTTCAAGCCTCACTGCATCAATAATGCAGTTATTGTATAATAACTTGTATAAAAACTTGAAGACTTTTCAAACAAGGACCACACTCAAATCTCATTTATCAAAAAAAAATGGTGTTTTGAAAATTATGTTCAAAAAGGTGTAAAATTGATTTTAAATGATTGCTCACAACTAATGCCTAAAATGGACATTTGTTTGTGGAAGTCTTCAAATTTCATGTCATTTTTTGATACCTAGATTTCCTGGGAATCACCCCATTAGTACCTTATGAGAATCCATGAGGTTGGAAACAAGATCCAGATCTCCATGGACAGGCTGGTCCTCTGCAAGCTGAGGTTCTACACGATACAGCCAGTCAACAAGTGCCTGGAGAGCCTCAGCGAACTGACCTGAGAACAAGAGGGCTTCCTCCAACTTGTGTTGCCTGAGAAGAAAAACATCTCAAATTATTTTCCTCACTTCATTCGACATCCAATCATATCCCATTATATCCCATTCCAGACTTCTTACCTCTCCACGCTCTTTCCACAAACTGTGTCCCATTTGTCACGGACCTCGCCCAACAAATGATCCAGTTTTTGCGTGTCTGATGGCAGTGTGGCCTTGTCTCTCATGGCCTTCCCAGAGCGTACTGTGGTGTCATACACTGGCTGCTTGGAGCCAAGAGACTTCTGGAACTCCTGTAGTACAGTGATTAACAGATAGAGGGCATAAGACAAATGCCAAAGTTTTTCATCTTCACAAAACACATTAACGTGTGCATGCTGTACCTTATGTTTGGCCAGTTGGATTTTAATCTTGTCAGGTTCATTTGAGATCTCCAGCTCAGAGTCCAGCCTGCTCTCTGCTTCCTCCAACCAGTCGGTCAGCTTCCTCCAGGCCTCATGAAACTAGATAAGAGAAGATTGCCGACATCAGAGATATAGAGAGAGGTATGATCAGAGCAACAGACAGAGTGAAGTAAACCAAACAGTACCTGTTTGGCTCTCTTGCGGGCCTCATCGAGGTGGCGTCCTCTGTCTAGTGATCTCTGCACAAGTTTGTCCCAGCGGGCCTGTACGCTGAGCAGCAGGTTCTTGATGAGAACCACATCCTGTTTGAGACTGGCAAATCTCAGCTGAGAGCCAGCTTTCTCCAGAGCCAGAACCTGCTCTCTGTGGGTATTCACCTCATTCACAAACACCTGAAATATAAGACGATGACTCAAGTTTCCCAAAAGTATTCAATTGTGAAGGTGTTTTACATAAACAGGAAAACGTATTCCCCCCTTCATCTAAAGCAAAACATGTGTACACTACCATTCAAATGTTTGGGGTCTTTAAGATGTTTTTAATGTTTTTGAAAGAATTCTCTTATGCTCACCAAGGCTACATTTCATTGATCAAACAGAAATACTGTGAAATAGTATTACTATTTCAAATAACTATTTTCTATTTGAATATATTTTTTAAAATGTATTCCTGTGATGGCAAAGCTGCATTTTTTTTTAGCAGTTATTCAGTGTCACATTATCCTTCACAAAACAGGAAATATTCATGGTCCTTCACGAAACATTCTTATCGTTGAAAACAGTTGTGCTGCTTAAAGGGTAACTAAACCCCTGCTCAGAGCTTAACTCCACCCACTGGCAATTTTCAAAAAATGCTGGAAAAGTGGGCAGAGCCCGGCGGACACAGAGGGGACGAACCGAGGGCGGGGCTGAGCGGAGGGTGTGCACCTGAGACCCGCAGGGACGGGTTGATTGACAGCTGTCAGACTCGCGAGTCGCAATGATGGAGAATGACTGGAGTGACGCCAGCTTTGCAACAGAGCGGTCATTTCTCCTACCTTCACCTGAAGTGGAGGAGGGTGGATTGTCTGTAGACATAAACCCGGAGCCTTATCAATGCGAGCCGCTGCTCAAACTGCGTTAACTCCCGATGCAGACGATGCTAGTGAAGCAGCCGCGCAAGAGAACTGACCTAATCTATCTGCGTCCGCGGCAACCACTTGCGTGTCAGGGTTTGAAAGCGAGTCTCATGTATGAAAATTATCTGTACACATGACGGGCGGCAATAAAATCGCAAGAAAAGCCTGACGTGTACTGACAACTGCATTATTTAACCGTATTTTCTTCAATACAATGTTAAAGCATGTGTCAAGTGAGTTTCATTCATAATGTTTCCACTTCATGTAATATGACAGTTCATACTGGAGTGAAGCCGTTCTCATCGTGTGATTGGGGGAAACATTTCTGAGGGCGTGGTGAGCTCGTGCCAGGGGCGCGGATAGTGAGCCGTTGGAGGTACCATCCTACGTCACGATGTACCGCAACGTCCAATAGGAAAATTCAACTGCAGTAGCCACCGTTCAACCTTAAGAGGGCAGCACTTTGGCGGTTTTACACCATATTTTATAGAATTAAAACACTTTATACTCAAATGTCAAAACATTTACTCGAATCAATGAACAGCATTAATAAAGCCCCAGTATTACAGATCATTAACTAAAAAAAGTTGGTTTAGGGTTTAGTTACCCTTTAATATTTTTTTGGACACTGTGAATTTTTTTTTTCAAGATTCTTTGATGAATAAAAGTAACCTTAATAAATAAAAGTTATTCATTTCTTAAAAAAATAAGAAAAACTACCTTTGTGTAGGTAGTCATTTGGCAGATGTGTTTATCCAAAATCATTAAAGTAAATAAAGTATTAAAGAAAGTGCCATTTATTTCAGATATAAATATTCAACAAACAAAACTAAGTAAACCACATTTTCTACCAACCTTGTGCTCATCAATCTGGAATAGGACGGTGTCGAGAATGAGACTGGGTGGCTGAGCCATGTTGAGAGTCTGCTCTGCCTGTGTCAGCCAGTTTATGGTGTCCTGCAGGGAGGTTTGGAATCCTGTTGCCAGTGAGACAGCTTCCTCCAGTTTACCCTGTGAAAAGAGATGGACACAGAGACAGAACTATTAGAATTGGAAAGCAGAATAAGATATTTCATGAATATGTTAATAAATTAAATGAAACCGCTTTTTAAACATGAATGTACGGTCTTTGGTTCCCTCACCCTTCTGTCATCCATTTTGGCATTAAGACTGGCCCACTTGTTTTGTAGCATGGCCAGGTTCTGTTGGGTCTGGGTGGCACCAGGTCCAGCATCCTCCCCTCCTCTGGCCAGAAGAATGGACTCTCCCTTATCCAGCAGTCGATGATACTGCTCACCCCTGTGGGTCAACTGAGCCTGGAGCTCCTATAAACAGGACACAGGATGATATTGTCATTGTTAACTAGAAAATATTTACAAAATGTTTTTATTGATTGAAATAAAATAGAATCAAATAATAGATAGAGATATATAAAAAAAAGTATTACTAAAAATGGCTAAAACTCCTAATAGAATGCAAATGCAGTATTTAACATTCTATGTCCATTTAATGTCATTTCTTGTTATTTCCAAATACTGCTAAATAAATGAATGAACGAATAAATAAATAAAAATGTAAAACTATTTAATATCATTTGAAATTGTTATAAGAAGTTGTATATTTAAGGGTGGTTTGAATGGGTGGACTAGAGGTGAACTCATTTTGCGTACCATGTGTTGCTGCAGCTGCTCTCTGGCAGTCTCAGGCAGGCCACCTGTGGGTTTGGCAGCGGACAGCTGACTCTCTGTGCGTCTGAGCCACTGCAGAAACTCCTCCAACTCTCCATGGAAACCCTCCGCCTGACACAGAAACCATGCAGGGGAAAGACAATGAGCTAATTGATCCGACACCTGTAGTACAATATTACAGAGAACCATTCTCCATGCACAGCAACCCTCCAAACTGCATTCATTTTATTGAACCGACTTGAATATAATCCACAGCAAACAATACATTTCAAGCTAAAAACATATGCAGATGCACTTGTTTTTTTATTGGTGCATTCAATCATCTCTCTGTATAATGATGTAGTAATATCTAGAGCACCTGTTGCAGGGCAGCTTCCAAAAGCTTCTGCCTCTCATCAGTCTTCAGCAGAAGGTTCTTCCAGCTACGGTTGAGCTCATCCAGCTGGTCTCTCAGGTGGTTGATTTCGTCTCCAGGACTGGACTCCAGCAGCTCAGAGCCCGCTCTGTTCACGGTCTCCACAGTGGCCCGATGGGACAGCACATCGTTTCTTAAAACCTACAAAGACAGCTTGATTAAAGGAATTTGCTTTAAAAGGGAGATAGAAAAGTAGTATACATAAAAATGAGGCTCAATGGGACGTACATGATGCTTAGCCAGCTCAATTTCGATTGCCTTGGGGTCAGAGCTGATGGGTCGCTGGGTGTCCAGTGTGGCGTGAGTGTGACTGAGCCAAGACTGCAGCTCAGAGAGAGCATGCTGGAACTGACCTAGAGCCAACAGCGCACCCTCCAGTTTGTGCTGAGAGAGAGAGAGAAGACGGAATCAAAATACAATCAAGAGTAAGAGCCTTTTTTATTGAATTAAAATTAATTTAGAATTATTTTCATACTGCATTTTCCAAGACCCAATATTCAATAATCAGTAAAGTATTGTATTCTTAATAATATAATTTCATCCAGTCTGCATAATTTATTTTGAAATAATTTTTTAATAAATGCAAAAGTTGACTGAGATAAGCAAATGGTCTCTATTTCCTCACCTGTCTGATTGTGATTTTGTCCACTAGGTTGTCCCACAGGTGGCGTAGCTCAGTGAGAGGCTCTTGGATCATGTCTCGGTCTGTTTGGTCGCTCACTTTCCTGAGCAGCAGCTCTCCTTGGTGACAAAGCTTCTCCATGTCAATCTGCTGCTGGTACACCTCCACTTTATATTGCTGTGTCATGTACAAAGAAAAAGGGTCAATCCTTTTCTCAAAGTAATTTGAGAGATAAGAGTAGATAATGTCTGATTCAAACCTTGAGCTCCTCTATCTGTTGTTTGACAGTGCTGAGGTCTGTCCCCACAGCTGTCATGTCACACAATTTGATGACAGCGTTGTCCAAGTAGTCAAACATGCCCTGAGGAGACAAAGTGATGATTGTGAGAACACAGTTGGCTTGAACCAATCAGGGCAGATTTTGTGGTACCAAAAGAGAAATAGAAACCTGAAGGGCATCCTGGTACTGCACAGAGTCTGTCATGGCCTCCTCCAGTCTCTCCATTCTCTCTCTCCACGTGCGGTTCAAACCTTCCCAGGCGGCATTCATCTTTGCATCAAATCAACAACAAGGAGATATTTTGTTTAAAATTAAGTGAAATGGGGCGTTCCCCACATGTCTGATCAACCTTCCATCCTCTTACCTCATCAATGGTTTTCTTGACCTCTGGTTTCTCTGTCTCTCCACAGGCAAAGATGAGGTCAGCTCCAAGAGTTCGTACGATCTCCAGTTCTTCCCTCAGCCCATCTGTCTCTGCCTTAATGGCCTGAGTGTGAGACAAAAATCATGACTACATTCTCTTGAGATCTTGACTCAACATTATGTAGTTTGATCTATGCTAACTAGCCATCAAGGACGGTTTTATTAAAATGGACACATTATTACACATATTTTGAAAGGTGGGGTTAAAATGGTTGACTAGTCATCCATTTATACCAGTGGTTCTGGAACAGGACATGGAAAGGCTCCTATTGTCCAACACAACATACAAAGGCTTCCTTAAATAGGCTATTTATGGTATTTCCATTGTATGATTTCAGAAGTTCAAATTATTTGTTCTTCAATTAAAAACAACATGTATTTTTATAAATAATTAAATATATATTTCTTTATAATTTTTTTTTTAGCATTTTAATTTAATTTACATTACAATATATTAATATTAATTTAAATGCTTTTAAATACTTTTTAGTCATCCTAATTGGATCTATAAAGATCTTTAAAAAAACGAATACGTTTACTAGCTCTTCAGGCAACCTACGACTTCTGAAAATATGTAGTTTTTGTACATCCTTAGTGAAAACTGATTTTAACCCAAGAAAAAGACATCCATCTCTTTTGTTGGACTGACCTCTGCTGCCTCTATTTGTTGTTTTATGAGTGATGGATCCACCCCTGGGTCCTCCAGCTCTTTCACGATGTCCTGAGAGTCACGGAGCGTGCTCAGCAGAGCGGCCATGTCAGCCCAGAACTTTCCGGAGAGATCTAGAACATCCTGAAGTTTACCTTCTCTTTCCTCCGCCCTCTGCCTGATTTCATCCCACAGAGAGCGCAGCCGCAAGAGTCGTGAACGCACCGCTAAAGATGGGAACAGAATACAGATTTATCAAAACACATAGGATGGAGTATTTCATACAGCCATTTAGCGTCCTTTCAGATCAAATATATTTACCCTGGGCGGCAGGATCATCGTGTGGGGCTCGGCTGATGAGCTCTTCTCCTCGGGCACACAGAGCGCTGAAAGAAGGGAGGAGTTTGTCTAGCTCTAGTCCTGTAGCCCGGTGCTCTGCCAGTTGTTCCCGGATCTTTTCCACCTCAGCGGCCACTGGAGGGGGCATCCGCAAGCGCTGGACTGCCCCTTCCAGAGTCTCCAACAGAGGGTCCATCTTATCATGAAACTGAATGGAGAGAAAGAAGATGACAATCAAAACAAATTAAGCACACAAAAGTAACAGGAGAAAGACCAGGTATAAGGAGGAGGGGAGATTTATCCAAGACACATGCAAAAGGGCAGAGGAAGTTGATGCTAAATAAGAAATACAAGTACTGAAAACGTGTATGCTGCTGATCTTAAAAACAAGAAAACAATTAACTATATTTTGAGTGTTGGGACTGGATGGAGGTATCAAAAATCTCTTACTCTACTGCAAAATATACAGTATTTGAAAAAACAAAGAGTAAAGGAAGAAGGTTTAAGGTGATATTTGAATAATTTACAAACAATTATTATAGGTAGAATAAGAAATAAAGAATCAAAATGTATATTTAATATTTGCCCATCTTTTTGTACTTGTCTTGTACTAACAATACTGTCTTAAGGTCAACTTTAGGTAAACTAAAACTGGTCCATATCACATGCCGGTTTCATCAGAATGATATAAAGTATTTCGATTTTTTAACAATTACTGAAAATTCCTGATTCTCAACCCAATACACACGTTACATCAGTGGTTAAATCAGTGGGTGATGGTGTTCTTACCTCTACCAGCTGAGGGTGTTGCAGAGAGCAGTGATGATGGAGGGATGGACACACACAGCACATCCACAAACATGAGTGATGGGCGGACGGATGGACCAAACGGACATGGGAGGGGGAGGTGGAGGGAATAGGCAAGGGGAGATTTGCAAGCAGGAATGGGGGAAGTTTAGGGGACACAGGACATGGAAATGAGTGGGTGACAGGATATGGAGCACAGGGGTGGGACAGGTGGAGTCACAGTACAGTAGAGTTTGAAGGGATGGAGGTGGAGAAACAGTACAATGTGTTAATTTAACAGCATGCAACAGGCCAGCAGGAAGAATCAATAACAAACATTCAGCCAAAATACAGCTGATGTCAGATGTCAGTGATGTTATTTAAAAAAACAGACTTGGTGCAAAACAATGGTTAATTAAAAGTGATGGATGTCATTTAAAATAGCTTAAATGAACTAAATGTGAAAACATGATGACAAAATGTGTTGCTACTGTGCTGTATGATGCTGAACTGTGGGCTGTAACTCTTAAATAAATGACAAGTTGGGCAGCAGTCCAAAGTAAACATGCTAACATTTTGGAGCAAATACCTGGACAGACTGTGACACTGCTTCATCCAGTGCTGTGGCTCGACTTTTGACCTCCTCTTTGATCCTGATGTAACGTCTCTCTGCTTCATTATAACGTTGTCTCACTGTTGCTCCTTCCTGGGCACTCAGTTCTGCCAGCTGTGGGCCGATCTTTAGCAGTTTGTCTATGTGTGGCTTGTGCTCAGAGATGGACTCTCTCAGAAGCTAGACAGGAAAACGTATGAAACAAGTCATGTTTTGTTGTCTTTATCAATGTCTATAACCACAAAAGAAGCAAAAGCAACTCAAGTTCTTCGTCTGCATAAAGCCCACTTACCCTCATCTGGTCTTGCTGTTGTCTGAGTGCCTCTGTGTCAATGGCGGGAAGGGGTAGCTGGGCAATCAGAGTTTCTGTCTCGCCCAGCCAGGGTTCAAGTTCCTCATGTGTCTCCCAGAAACGCGCCACCAGCACCTGAGCCTGCTCTAGAGCTGAGAAGCGCTCAGCATGACTCTGATTTACTGCTTCATAACGAGCACTTAAAGAGTCCGTTTTCATCTACAGGAGAAAGAGGAAAGAGGTTTTAGTGAGTCAACCAAATTAGTCTTTTGAGAGACTGAAAAACAAACTTGTACTGTTTGTTTTTCCCCAAACATGACTCAACAAATCAAATTTCCACCAGAAAATGCATGAGTCACATCAATTCAATTTTTCTAATCAAACCTTTCGCAGAAGAATAATTACTGTACATGGATTACTCTGCCCACTCCCTCCCTCTCTCTCTTCTTTATTTTGTCTCTAACCTTCAGAGCCTCTCTCTGCTGTTCACTGCAACTCTCCAGGATGTCCTCTCGTGTCTTAAGAAGTTGTTCCACAGTGTCTTTGTGACGGATGATGTCAATGTTAAAGGCTTTCTGCACCTGGAGCTGTGCCACAGTCACATCGGACTCCAGACTCAGAGGCCCCAGAGACGCTAACTTCCTCTCTGTCTCTCCAACCCAGGTCAGCTCCGCATCAACTGCCTCCTCATACTGAAACAATAACATGCATAAATATGGCGCCAAAAAAGAAGTGAGACAAAATATTTACAAATTCAAGTAAGCAGCATGGACACAGCTTCATAAAGAAAATATGTTAAATATTTATAATAATAAAATATATACTTGTAATACTTTTTTGTAATAATATTTTAAAATATAACAAAAACAACAAGCAAAATGTTGAATATTATAATATAAAACTACATTCTAAAAGAAAATACCAATGCTTGCAAGGCAGGGAAAGAATAATCCTTATGTCCTAAATCTAATATTGTTAAGCAATAGTTCATGTATAATAATAATAATAATAATAATAGTAGAAGTAGCAATTTGGCAGGAAAATAATAATCCTAAAGTTTGAAGTAGGTTTAAGTTAAGTTTTGGTTCTGTGTTAATGAAACGCATATAATATTTTCAGTATTTGTTGCAGTACCTGCTGTGACCTTTGGATGGCAGCCTGCACTAACTGTACTCTCTGTGTGATGGTCTCGTCTGCTTGGCGGTAGCGCTGATTGGCATCAGCGACCAGGCGGTCCAGGCCTTCCCGTGCACGCCAGGGCACCAGATCCAGTAAAGCACTGCCTACTTCATTCACAGTGTCCAGAACTAACCTCTTCTCAGCAGACACGCACTTCAGCTCCTGAGGCAAAAATGCACACAATATAGAATAATGGATGCACTGAAGACATAAAAGAAAGTAATTTGATTTAGCTAAAACAAAAACAGCTGTCTATGGTCTAAAAAATAAAGAATACATTCATGAACTACAGAAAAAAAAAAAAAACATTAAACATCCTCACCCTCTGTCTGTCCTGATAGGCTGGCGTTGTGTCTGGCTCAACGTTGTTAAGCTCCGCCTCCACACTATCCAACCATTGGTTGATGTCATCGTGTGAGCTAGCAAATCGTGTTGCCAACTGAAGGGCCTGTTCCAGAGTACGAAGGGCCTTGCTGCTGCCCGCTGTCATCTCTGCGTAGCGGCTTTTGATACCATCTAACTTCTCCTGGATCAGCAGGACCTCCTCACCTACCAAAGAGATCAAACATGATCACAATCAATGGAGGATTTCGCTAATACACCAATGAACAGAGACTGGATGGTAAAGTACCAGTGGTTTGTTTCAGCAGAGCCTGTCCATTCTTAATGGCCTGGTCCACGGTCTTCTTCCTGCTGATAATCTCTTCATTAAGAGCCTGTATGGGACCAGCAATAGAAACATTAACTCTGGAAATAATCCAAGGGAATTTTAAGTAAAGTAAAATTCACAATGTAGTCAACAATATGTCTTTAAATTATTTTCATTTGGGTGCTTTTCTCTGGTATTAGCAATTAATTAGATTAATCAATCAGCATTTCATGGCATTTATTTGCTTAAAAGCTTTAATTGACTGACAGCCCTATAGTGTAACTCTGCCTTCAGTGAGTGACAGCTATTTTTTCAGATGAGGGCCGCTTAGCAATATTCATCTTCTGAAAACTGGCGGTATTGTTGGTCCTAGGCTGCTATACCCTGCAAAATCGTACCAGTGTGTGTTTGTGTTGCTGCTCTAGTAGCTCCGGCTGATAACTCTGTACTGAGACCTCAGCCAGTCTCTGGGCCACCTCAGCTAGCCAGTTGAGGACTTCCACCTCGTCCTCTCCAAATAGCTGTGCATTGGCTAAGGCCTGCTCCAGCATGGCCTCTCTCCGTTCGCACCAATCACGGAGCTCCGTGTGCCCATTGCGCACTGCCGCCACACGATCGCCCAGCCAATCTTGATCAGCCACACAGCTGAGCGGGTGCAGTGATTGGCTGAGAGTCTCGAGATGGTCTACATCATTTCCCCGAGAGGACACCTCCTCTTGGAGAGCCTGGGATTATAACCCAGATTAAAGAGGAGATGTGATTGGATGGGTCAAAGGAGAAAAAAACAAACAGGC
This sequence comes from Gobio gobio, assembly GCF_949357685.1. Classification (NCBI taxonomy): domain Eukaryota; kingdom Metazoa; phylum Chordata; class Actinopteri; order Cypriniformes; family Gobionidae; genus Gobio; species Gobio gobio. The sequence continues at coordinate 14,646,577 of NC_137104.1, read as the reverse complement.
AAACATAAACATACATGACAATGCAGAACAATGATAAATCATAATTAACTGATGCCAGAAAAAAATAAAATAAGAATCAACACAAGATGAGATGGGAACACAACCATAAAAAAATAAATCATGATGAAATTAAACTGAAAAAAGGAATGAATGTGGGCAGGATCACGACCAGAGAGCTGAAATCCGTGCCTTCTTAGATAACTGCACTCCTACTTGTCCATTTAAAACCACAGGAGACTGACAATCTGTTCTCTCCTCTGCATCTCCAGTCAGTCTAATGATGCTCGACGCTCCGAAAAACCGCTTGCTAAAATTATCTTGGTTCGGCAGCAACAGTTCCAGGATACATCGCCACCAGGTGTTGTATATACTCTACCTTGTGCCGTACAATCTGCTGTGTGATTTTGGAGGTCTGGGTTCCCATTGGCTCAGCGGAGCTCAAACGTCTTTCTGTTGCGCTCAACCACTCCCCGAGGGGCTCCACGGCCTCATGGAAATGCAGCGCCAACACCTGCAGCTCCTCTAGCTGCCGTTGCCTGAGGACGTGAGGTTAGGAGGAAATCTGTGTCATATTCTTATTCTACTCTATTTTATGACCTTGTAAAGCAACCAAGTGATTGAATTCTGAGCAAGAGATTTGATTAAGAGGTTTTATGGTTGTGTCTGGGTGTCCGTATTGCTCTGATTATAGAGTTTACCTGGCGCTGGCCTTTTCCAGCAGGTTTGTCCATCTCTCTCCTAGGCTCTTAAGTTGTTTCTGGATTTTGTCTCTGTCTTGTGTCTCGGCTGTAGCAGCGATACGCTCTCCTTCAGCCCTGATCATCTCTACCGTTCCACGGCGGTCATCCAGCAACCGTTGCAGCAGCTTATAACAATATGGAGTACAGGTTAGAGACCTAAATTAATTTATTTTATATAATGTAGAAGGATAGATTAGTCTGATACAAAATAAAGGGATGCTAAAGTCTATATAAATGAAAAAAAGTTTTAATGTAGGTAATATTAAGATAATGCAAACCCCTTTTAAAACTGATTAAAATGTATTAAATTCAAAACTGATTCAAATCTAACCTTCTGCTCTTGAATTTGTGCCTTGACCACACGGTACTCAGCGGATGGAGGTTTCTGATTGACTATAAGCTCCTCTGTGTCACTCAGCCAGCTCAAGAGTGGCTCTAGAGCATCTTGGAACTTCCCACAATGCAACAGGGCCTCCTGCAGCTGTGCAATTCTTTCAGCAACCTGTGAATAAAATATTTTTTTTTTAGAAATTAATTTCTCTTAGTCCATTAAGAAAACAGGTTAAAAATAAATGCAAGCTTACCCTCTTGTTGAGGGAGTTCCAGCGCAGATTGGTGGTCTCCAAGTCATGTTCCAGGGCCTGAGTGTCTGTGTGTTTGGCTGCACTCTGGATAAGACCTTGACCCACAGCATTGACATGCTGCAGTTTAGGCTGAATGCTGTCAAACTGCTCCCTTTCCACTGCCTAAAGTTTAAGTGATAGAGAGAACAAGGGACTTGAGTAGTGCATAACCAACACGCTTGTTATGTTACTGGACATGTGCTATGATAGAATGTGTCTAAACAGGTCAAGGCTGTACAAACACAACAACATGATAATGGTGGAATGGCCATTTATAAATGGGGAAGCAGTTTTCAGCCCCCACACATTGACTGAAATTAAATCCAGAGCCTTGGCGGCAACATTGTACAGCTCTATATCTCCAACAGCCTAACACTACAGCTCTGACAGAATAGCCAACACAGTGGTTCCCCACAAACAGGTTGCCAAATACCCCTAACCAACACCATAACCTAGAAGTTTGAAGTCAACATGAAAACAATTTTAGTTTTGTAATGTGACATATCACAATGTTCAACAGGAAAATGTCCTTATCGAATATAACTGGAATTAGTAAGTACTATATTTTATGAGGATAGAACTTTGTGATCAATAAAAAGTATGATTTGTTGTGTGACCTATAACTTCGGCTGCCTTGATTCACTGCCAGTCACAACTCCTCTCCTGTAGCCTCATGGGATACTAAAGTGTCCAATGGATGCACACTCCAGAAACTCACCAGAAGATGTAGGTCATCCGGGTGTTTTACTGCCTACTGTTTTATGAATACTACAAATTCAAACATCTTACTCAGTCATTTCACACACTGTTTTCCACCTACTATATTGTAGGGAAGTAGGCATATTCGGATGCAGCATATTTTGTCTAATGAAAGTGCAACATTATGCACAGTATGATAAATGGACATTCAAGATGAAAAAAAAAAAAATTCACAGTGCTATTAAATGATTAGTATTTTTAAATATCAACTTTTAGTGTTACATGATAGCAAAATATATCTAACTGTGAATCTAAGGGAAATGAGCATGCACATTTAAATAAAATCCAGCATCCTTTGCCTGTGTATGTCTAAGTGCTTTGCGCGTGAGTGTGTGTTAGTTTGTTTGCAGTTGCCTCGTTGCAAGGAGCTTCATTCCTGCTTCAAACAGGATGTCTGTCTGCCTCAAAACAATGAGCCACAGCTTCAACCTGCTCCACCCTCTCGTCGACAGTATATGTGACTGTGAAAGCGTCTGCTCAACGAAGAGTGTTTAGTCCCCTTTTGTCTTTAAATATCCTGTCTAACATTATCCTGAATCCATCATCTAGGCCTCCTCCTCTTTACCCACAGTGTGTAAACTTGGAGCCATTTCCCGTTTTTAATCCTGATCATTCATCACATGTGGCACTTTTCACCCACCAGCACAGAAATAACTCCATTCATCTGCATCTGTGGCAGATCTTCCACAACTCACGTGGCTAAATCCAAGGGAAAGCGGTTAATTATTTCTTAGACAATTATATATCTACATGTTTGTGCTATGATTAATAATTAACAACAGGAAGAGAGGGAATTTAGTTTGTCAGAACTCTGAAATCTGAACAAAGATGCACATGTCCACACGTAAGTAGGACGTAGCTATACATATCCATCCAACAACAGAAAGAGGTCAGCGCAAACAACAATCTCTCTTCTCTTTACTCGCTCTCTCAGAGAGTGTTTGACTCTTGTAATGCAGGCCTCTGGAAAATATCTAGGATGCCTGTCATTCCACTCAAACGCTCTCAACCAATCTGGCCAGCAGACCGGTCACATGCACACATACACATTCAGGACTGCTTCACACTTATCTCTCCAGCACTCTCTTTCTCTTTTGTCACCAGACTTTAAACTCTTTTGTTTCTCAATCTAACCCCCCACGGATCACTTTTAGCTACTGGCAGCGCTCCATCCTACCGCCAACCTACAACATCACCGCCATTGTAGTCTTTTTTTCTCTCTCTCTTCTTTTCAAACCACAACTCCACACTGCCTAAGCGGGTATGCCCACATTTCACTAAAGAAAATATTATAATAGCTGGCTAGGAGTTAACCGCTATATACCCCACACCATGTGCTGATTTTTGCTGAGCTTTCTAAACATTGTTCTGTATCTGAAAGCATCACAAGAAATTAATTATGGTTCCATTTTTTGCTGAAGGCAAGATAAAATCAATCAGACAGAATTACAGTACCAGTCAAAAGTTTGGACACACGCAAATTAATGTATTTTCTCATGATCCTAAAGGTCTTAAATTGTGTTTATGTATGAATTTCATACAAAACTGTTGAGTTTTTTGATGGATGAGTCAACATACAACAGCTTTGATAACCACCATTTGGTCCCTGTATATTTCCCATACTTACATTTGCATTATTTAATACTTTTGATGACTGTATTATTAATATTTTGAAGTGTGGCCAAACTTCTGCCTGGTATTTTACTTAAAATTCATGTGTTGCTGAGTGAAAGAAAAAAAAAATGTTACACATACGATTTCAAGGTAATTTTTTAAAATGTGCTACAAATGTAGCATAGACAGAATCAAGGCGTGGAATTCTTATTTTCATAAGACTAAAAGCATAACCATAAGAAATTCGAGTATAGCAAATTTAAAAAAAGGCAATCTTTTCATGAGGGACAAGAGGAGATCATCCGAAATGCAACATTTCTGGACTTGATATCACAGGAAATCACAAGAATATATTTCTTTCAAATCAATGAAATCATAGCCTTAAGCAGCTTTCCTGTTCTATAGAGACTTTTCAAAACTCTCTCTCCAGTTTTACTCTTCCTGTCTTTGCTTTCACCTCCTGTGTTTTTCCGGTCTCTCAGCTCCTCAGCCCTCTTTACCCCCGTTTCCTTTTCAAAGGACTTTAGATGACTACATTTTATCTGACCCAAATGTTCTAACAAGAAAATAATTCACATGGTTCCATTAATACATACTGAGCAAATGAGGTTTAAAAACAGTCAATGATTTTACAGCATATTTGACTGCTTTATTATGCCCGTTGTTGTTCCGACGGGGCCACAGGGTTCGCTCAAACTCTTTTGTTTGTAACAGTCTTTAATCACAGGTGTTTCCCGTACAGTCTTTCAATGCCATCATAATCCAAACAATCAAATATACCCGCTGTTACCATATGCCATAACATCAATGCTCAATCCCACCCTGATTGCTCTTCCCTTTCCACAGTGCATATCAGTTAGTGCATTTGTTTACCTGACCCGTCTCTAAAACTCTACCCTGGACAGACTCAAATATGAGTGTGGGTTTCAGATGTTACGTCAGACGTTTCTTCTGACGCCTCTTATTGCTCATGCAGCTCTTGTTTTGAGTACTACCAGGTGTTCTGCCATAGAGACTCTTTGTTCATTCATGATCAGGCTGTTGCAAAATCTTCTAACTTTACCCTCCAAATCAGCACCCATTGCAAGCGTGCAATTTCCCTGGAGACAGCCCGTAACGGAGAGCAGCTCCAAAAGATTACAAAGATCTTTCCTGAGGTATGTGGTTGACTACCTCGACTTTGGGCATTGCCGGGGTGAGAGTCTGGCCCTGCGTTGATAAAACTGACATGTCCTTATCATCTATTTATATTTCCAACAACTTTATAAAGTGTTTGTGAGTTACTGGCAAATGTGGCTCTTCTTACAGGGCCTGATGTTTATTTATCACTTCTTATCTCAATTGCAGCACCATCAGACTGCAGCTGGGAAAAAAAGAGGGGGATTGGGTGGGAAGAGATTTTGAGTTACTTTGGCACTGGACAACAGTCACCACTCAAATCAGTCATTTTGTTATACTCTTTTTAAAAAAATGTTTTATCCCAACCAAGTTTAAATATAATGTTCTAGCTGATGCTGTTCAGTCCCTGAGTTGCTATAATCCTCTCTACCCAAATCCAGCCTGACAGGGTTCCTGCATCTGATTACACTTGAAGGGACGGGGGTTTTGAGAGTGACCATGCAGAAAGACTGATTTGGCCCAGGCAGAGGGTCAAATGAGATGTGGATGATCAGTCAGGCTGATAGTAATGCAATAACCATCCGGAGAGCTTAAGAACTAACAGGCAGTCTCTCAGCCACCCGCCACTGTCACTGTGAAACAGAGCAGACACAGGTCTTGTCACGACAGCCGAGAGAGAACATCAAGCGGACACTCACATTATGTCAAGAAATCTAACATGTATTTACAAAAAACATTCCTGTCTGTTTTTTGACTCCTAAATCTATTCGAACACATACACACGGTGTGCTCACTTAGACAAAGCAGTGCTCAAACAGGCAGAAAAAAGCAAACATGCAAATGTGTGCACAAACCCATTTGCCTGTAACCAAACACACAACCAACCACTAGGGTTTAACTACTTTGGAGTAAGCATGCTTTTTTAACTCAACAAGCTTGTTTGTCTTCATGTGATCCCCACTGCGAAACATAAAGAATCCCAGGATACATACACATACTATGCGACTGAAGACATTTTCAGACAATAGTGATTATGAGTATTAACATTTAAAAACATTGATTAACCTTCCTACATGAGAAGTCTGTGTTTGGGTCCCCATGACCAAAAACACACATCACTTCAAACTAAACAAACACACTATTAAAGACCGGAAGGATCAATGGAAGGATATGCTTCCAAGTATATATTATTTAATATTGTTTAAGTATATATATTATTATATATTGTTTAATCAGTCAATTAACATGCAGAACACAGTTTGAGAATCACTGCTCTAAAGTCTTTTTTCTTCTGTTCACCGAAAGGACCAGCTGGTTTAAGATAGTCAACCTATAAACTGACAGAGTTACCTTTGCACTGACCACCAAAAACAATAAACTTAAGGAAGGTGCTTTACCTTTGTGTCCAAATCAAGGTCATGTTTTAGTGGTGAGATTTCTTCCACAGATCTTGCTTCACAGGTGGCCTCACAGTCATTGTCACATGATTCCACACCCTCCTGAGTGCTTGTCTGATTCTCTGCCTCATTAAAAAGACCATGTAAAAGGCCTGGCTCTAGTTGCTCCCACTGGTCCCTCTGTTGGTTCACAGTGTCTAAGCCTGATCCATCTGAGTCCCATTCACTATCCCCAGTCATTGATCCAAGTACAAAGTCAACACCTGATCGGGTCTCCTCTGACTCTGAGTCTAAATCTTGACAGTCTTCACAAGCAGAGCCCCCGTCAGACACAAGCCGCTCAGGGGCTGCCAGGTAAACAAAACTATCGGAAGAGAGGAATGCTCCTTCCTCTGGCTCAGGGCAGCATTTTGAGAAGGGGCTTGGAGGGGCTGATTCAACTGAAGGAGATGGGGGACAATCCTGATGATACTGAGCTGGCACAGCCACAGCTAAATAAACAAAACTGTCTGTTGCAACAAAAGCATCACCATCTTTGCTTTCAAGTCCTGCAGTTCTTGACTCATGTTTAGTGGTAGTAATGTTTAGGGGCAGAGGGGAAGGTGGAGCAGATTCAATACTTATATCTAACTGTGGGTATGAGACATCTGATTTTGGCGTACTTGTGGTTCCCTGAACAGCCTCTGTTACTTCCCACTCATGTGATGACACCTCCTCTTGAGCAAATACTTCCATGGATACTAAAATCTCTTCGGTCTCTGATTTTAAAGAAGCCCCCCCTTGATCAGAGTTCATTTCCATAGTTACTTGAGCAGGCTCAGAGGAAACTGCGTCCTCAAGAGAGACAGTCTCACAGTGACTGTTCCCAACTTTACTTTCTGCCTCATCTTCCAAGATGGAGCACTCTGGAGACTGGTGAAAACTCTCCTCAATTTCCACCCCTTCCAAATCAGTCTTAAAGATGCCAAGATTCACATTACATTCAACATCTGCATTCAAATTCTCTGGGGGGAAAAGTCCATGTTGTAAGGAGATATGAATGTCAGATGTCTCATCTTGTTTCTTTACCTCCTCATCCTCTTGCTGCTCATGATCTGATAAAGCTCCGCTGCCTAAATTTGAATCACTCTCTGGTCGCTCACAGCTCACAGTCTGAATTGTATCAGATGGAACAGTCCTATCTTGATGTGAGGTTTGAATACCACTTGATTCAGAATCTAAAGCATCTGCATCAGCTGTATGTGAAGTATAATCTTGATCATGGCTACTACTTTCACTATTACAGGGAAGACATATTTTCAGTTGGTCTTGGCCTTGGTCAATATCTTCAAGAGGAAAGCTGCTTTGTGTACATTCTGGTGAGTTTTGATTAATCTGTGTTACACATGGCTCAGTCTGATCTGTGTGCTCTACGTGATATGTGACATCATGTGATGACATCATGACACAATCTTCATCATGCAGCTCTGTGATGTCACATTCATGTCTGGCATCAGCTTGATCTATTATCACTTCAAGCAGGTTGTCACAGGTATATTCTGAGCATGAAGAAGTGTGAGAAAGATCCCTCTTCTCAGAAACAGATTTGCCTGTGTCTTCTTCCAAACACTGCCTTTCCAGCTCAAGAAATAGTTCATCTGACCCTGCCTCTGAGCTGGGGCAGGGGGAAGCACTAGGGCCCTCTGAGCCTCCAAATCCTACAGGTGGTGTCAAAAGGGGCCAGTGGCCTGAGGATGCAAGTTGTTGCGTCTCCCAGTCTTGTAACTGGGATTCCTCCTCTTCTACCTCCCAAGATAAACCACTTGTTTCACTGCTCTCCAGTTTCAACACTGCTTGCCAATTTCTCTCCTCCATCTCCAGTCTCTCCTCTTTTTCTTTCTTTTCTTGCTCTTTATCCATCTCATCCTCCTCCTCTAACTCCTCCAAGATTCTGCGTTCATCTTCTTCAAAGCAAAGTTCAGATGCCGTCTTCACTCTTAGCCCACCAGTAGGAGGTGGCCAGCCCAATAAACCATCCTCACCACCTTCCTGACTGATACAGGGAGACAGGGGCAAACCCCCATAATTAAGTCCCTCTTCTTCTTGCAGGAAAGGTGATGGAGGATCCAACAGGTACAAAGATTCCTCATCACTGTCCTCACCAAGAACAGGGGGCAGTGGGGGCAGGATAGGGAGAACCCTTCCATGCCCCAGTGACCTTTTACTACCCCTCATACTGCGGGGCCAGGTACGGGCTTTAGTGGGGGGACAAAATACTGGTTTTGGAGGTATTAGTGGAACAGTGTCTTGGTCATGTTCCAGTAGTGGTGAGTCTCGCTCATTATCAGAGTTTCTAGCTGCAGTAGTATCCCAGATTTGTGGCGGTTCTTCTGACACACTTCTAACACACATTGGGGCTGGAGTTTGTTTACTCGGCTCATCTCTCTTTCTCTCAGCCTGTTGAGAGATACTAGGACTAGGTTGTGGAGTGTCCGACTGAGCCAAAGTAGTAGTCACTGAGGGTGGTTGTTCTTTTGAGGGAGAGTGCAGAGCAGTAGCAAGTTTGTGGGAGTGTAGTTGGAGGGGATGTTTTTGCCTGAGTGGATGAGGAAGATGGGAAGGAATTGGGCTAACAGTGGGAGTGAAAGAAGGAGAGCTAGAGACAGGTGGAGTTTGAGGGCCTCCAGATGAGACAGGTGAGGGCGAGAAAGGTGGTGCTAAAGGAGGCGATGATGTAGAATGAATAGATGAGGCTAGTAAAGACGGCACAGGATGGAGAGGAGAAACTGGGATTCCAGCCCCAGACAGACGTTTCTCTCCACTCTCTCCAGGTGAAAGCTCTAAACGTTCCGCAAACTCAGGGTAAGTAGGGGGCATAAAAGCTTTCCAGGAGCGCCGATTTGGATTGTCCTTCTTGTCACCACCCTGATGCCGCCTTTTGGTCACAACAGCTGCCCCAACGGCAGCTGAATTTGATGCAGGAATAACCACTCCAGAGCCGACTCCTCCGACAGGTGACATACTCTGAGGGTCACCGGTGAGTTTTAGAGCATCAAAAATAACTCTTTCATCCAGCTTTTTCACACCTGCATCTGCTGGCCCTCCTCGTGCAACAAATACTCCACCTATGTCGACTCCCAAAGTCCCATTGCTGGAGAGTGTACTTCCCTCACCACCCCCTGAGCCCAGAGTGCTGCGAGAAGGCTGGCTGAGCTTTGAGCCTTGATCAATCTGCTCATTGATGCGCATGGTGTCATAAATTGAGCGCTGTGGTACATAGCAGTCCTCAATGTATGCCTCCTCATCATCGCCCTTCCCAAGGCACCTGGGGTTCTGCCGCAAGCAGTCCGGGCGGCTCAGAGGTTTTCCCATCCCAAACTACAGCGCCCTCAAGGGGCTGAGATGGGATGGTTACTATTCCACAAACAAAGCCTGCAGTGAGTATTTGTGAGGTTCTGAACATACACAAAGTCATGCACTGAATTCTCAGTATACAGTGTGTTACGATGCTTAACATCCAGCATAAATGTCCAAGTAAGAAAAGCTCTTGATTCAGAGCTACATGTCGGCATCTGCACGCGCAACGCTGAAATGCATTAGAAATGTCTCTTTTGCATGGATAAATCTGTGCAGCAACATATTAAATATTAAGAAAAATATACAAAAGGCTGGAAAGTGTCTGAGTGAGACATCCAAAATCCACAACAGGATAATAACATCCCTTATGGACAATATTCCTTTGTTTCCCTTTTGAACAGCTGAGTCCGAAACTCTCAAAACAAGAGCAAAATCCAAAATCCTTTCCTTCCTTAGTGTTGCTTCCTCTCGACTCTCCTTCCTGCTGCCACAACAGGAAAAATCAATGCGGGGCTTCAGCTACTTTCACCATCTCCAAAAGCTGCAGCCAAAGCTGTATGAGGCTCCTTTTAAGGTGAGATCTCCACACTCTGTTACATAAAACTGAGTTCGGCAAAGAAAAACAAAAAGTGCCAGTCAGGAGATTTTGTCTCTCATCTCCCTTTTCTTCTAATAAAATAACATAATAGACATAATTCCTTGGAAGTATTTCCAAAAACAAGGCATCTTGACAAAAAAAAAAAAAAAGCTGTAAACTTACTTGATAAAGATATTTAAAGAAACAATCATAAAAACCATAACTGATTCACTCTTCCAACAGTCCTACCAGTGTTCCTGCTGTGTATTCTTTATCAATTTCTGCTTCCTCTTTTTAATCCTATAATGAAGCATTAATAGAGCATGTCAGGAAGAGAAGCCATCTGTGCCTGAAATACCTCATCCTTCTCTTTTATCTTGTCCTGTTCAGCAGACGGAGCATAAGGGATTTAAATCAATGAAATCCAACACTCTTTGTGCCATGTTCATTTCATATTTAAAGTAAAAAAGACGTTCTTTAAACATAAAAAAAAAAAAATCCTTTCATTCAGAGATTGGGGGTAAATCCAAGAGTCCAAAAGGTGTCTGTGTCCAGAAGGGTTGAGGGTATGTAGATCCAGTGAGTCCAGTGCAGCCGGGGAGAGAGTGGAGAGTCAAGGGACTGTATCCAGAAGGCAGAGACCCAGACAGAGCTTCATTCCAAGTGCTGCCTTGCACTTCAGGCACTGTGATTTCCAGACAATCCCCGGACACACTCCCTGTTCTCTTATTTTCTTCTTTCACTACTACAAACACAAAAGCTCAGCTAGGCTACACGCAAGTTCTTGCTCTTCTTTTCTCCGATTTCTTCTTGTGCAGACTTTCTTTCTCATACACGCTCTGTGTCTGTTCTAAAGCCACGACACAGCTGAAATGGTTTGCAGCTGCTAAAAAAATCTCCCAGTTTTCCTCTTTCGTTCACTCCCCCTTTCTCTCTCACACACACTCTCGTCTCTCTTTTTTTCTCTTGCTCGCTCTCTCTCTTTTTTTTCTCTCCCTCTCTGTTTTTGTTTGAATCCAGCTCCGTTTGTTCTGTTTCCTGCTATGGTATTAAAACACAGGAAGTGGTCCAATCATGCCGGTTTCCCCTTCCAAAAAAAACATGCGAGACAAGGCTAGAGGAGTGAGCCCAAGATAAAGTGAGTGGGAGGAGGGACCATGGAGTCAGTGGGAGTGACCAATCTGGGTATCTGCCGTGTTTCTGCAGAATCACTGGATAACGGGAGCAGCTTATCGCATACTAAGCTCTATATAAACCATCTATGTAAATTAAGCGGTATTGAAGAAGAGGGGCTACATGCTCTCGCTAAGAGTTTTCTTCTATCATGTGTACAGTGAGCTTCAATGAGTCAACTGAGTGAATGATAAAGCTCCTTTTCAGTTTGTAATTGTGATATTCATCACTTTGCTGTAATCTAAACCTGAATCAGCTGGGATAAACACTAAAAAAGAGCAAATGCCTGTAGCAAACCACAAACTCTAGAGCACAATAGACAGACAGGAAAAGTGAGAGTGAAAATGATAACTAAAGTGGGAGTGGTCATGCTGAAAGAGGGGGGAGCTTGTAAGAAGGAATTAAAGAAATAACGGCTGCCTTTCTTTCCCCCCTCAAATAAACTGCCATACGTGGAAGCAAAAATCCCCTGCACACATTCCCTCTCACTGTTCAGTAACCTCCCTCCCTCCATTTTTCAGATAGGCCTTCTGTAACAGCAAAACAATACAGAAGGACATACAAAAGTCTGCCATATTCACACACCCCACTTGTGCATTCCCGTCTGCTACTCTTCTGTAACACAATCCTGTCAGGAGAGAGAGTAGGGAGGGGGTGCTGGGGCCTCTGATGAGGTGCTTCAGGATAACATAACATGAAAATGAATGAACATTCAACCTGGAAGTGTCCACCGACCCAGACCACCATGAAATGGGAGTACAAAGTGTGAGCTTTCTATATTTTCATGTGCATTGCATCTAATTTTTCTTTGTTTTATTGCACAGATCACAACTCTGTGTATCCTTCCTTCACAGTGTAAAAGGATAGCAAATGAGCTATAGCCTTTCTTAGCTTTGTGTCACCAATAGACTGATACACATCATTATTCACTGATACATTGGACATTCTCTAATGAATCATTAACATGTCAAAAACTTTTTTGATGGATTCCTCACATAAAGCAATCATATGACTCCAGAAGACTTGGAATATAGCTCAAAAGACCCTGCTGAAAGGCTTTAGTACCCATTCATTGTGATTACACGGAAAATTCTCCAAAATTTTCCCTGTGTTCTGGGAAGAAAGAAAGTAATATGGGTTTGGCATCAGACTCAATAAGGTTCAGTAAGTGAAGGCAGTACAGTTTGAACTATTGCTTTAAGAAGCTCCAGCAGAGAGTAAACACCAAACGCATGTCTGCCTGTTCTTCATAGCTCTCTGTCCAAAAAGCACAAATGCCTGCAGAAAAATGCATACGCTCGCACATAAAGAGGGGGAGGGGCTTGTTCGTCCTCAGTGATCTAACTGTTGCTCTGAATCGCCACACTCCCCGTGGCCTGCATATCAAGCAAGCTAAATACTCTGTCTTTTTTATAAACTCTTTCCCCCTCTGTGTCAGTTGGGTTGCAGCTGTTATGGCTGCTTCCAACACAAACCTCCCTACAGAAACAAAAGAGGTTTGTTGTACATTTTGCTGGTGGCTTGTGCTCTCTCCCTCTACCCACATCAAACTAGATTTCAGCAAGCCGTAATCCTCAGCTAATTTGAAACCGGACACATGCATCCCAGACACAACTGGAAGATAAACAGTAATACCAAATACATTTGTACACAAAACAAACCATGACACCAAAACAATGAATCTAAACCTATCCTGAACCAACTCTTCTCATTGCACTTCCTTATACCAATGAAATTCATGACTGCTTGACTGGTGCATCCCCCACTCTACTTTTCCTCATTCTTTCAGTGACTGGTCATTTGGCCAGTCACGCCTGGTTAAAGAGTCACAGTCTTGACTCAGACAGGAAGAGGGAGGGGTTCAAAGCCCAAAATCCCCTAAACAGACTCTGTGGTTGGAACTGAACTGATTGGCATAGGTAAAGCGCTACTGGTGTCTTGAACTAAAACAGCCCCCTTTAAAGACTGGTGGTCACTCAGCAAAACAAGCACGAGGCCCGAGAACATTATTGACTTAGAGGGCTATTTGTTGCCTCAGCAGAGCACCTGTTGATATTGTTTTCCTTCTTTATCTTTTTCGCTTGCCCACTACACTTGCTACTCTCTCTCTCTTCCTGCCTGATTGCACTAAAAGTGAAAAGGTACTGAAAGCCTCATCTGTTTGTTTTCAGTTGTTCATCTACCCCCCTCTTCTCTCGTTCCCTTTGCCACACTGGTTACTAGGTAGCATGTCTCTCATTTTCTCGATCTCAGCAGTAGATTTATAATTAACCACCAGGCTTTACCTGAATGACTCAATGTGTGCATTGTTCTCTCTCGCCACCACAGACACAAAGACATATGGAGCAGAGACAGGAATAAAAACACTTCTGCTAAGAAAAAGGAAAGGAGTCTGGTCTTGCCATGAAATTAAAGCAATAAAATAGGTTTTGAATGTATGAATGAACACATTAGCAAATAAAGCCTTAACTTTTAGCTTAACATTTATTTAATATGTTTATTTTAAAAATGTTATTCAAGAAAAAAATAAAACCATGTAAAATAAAACTGAAAATCTGAACCTCTTGTTCCCACAATTGACTTCAGTCAAAACACTGATTATTATCTAGGTAATTATTTCCAAATGTCAGTGGGGTAACCCTATTTACCTTAAGTCCCTATTTATTTCTGTTGGTGAGCTAATTGAGACTAACTGGAAGGGAAAGTGGGCTATTCTATGGAATGCCACAGTAATTCACCACAGCTGAAACAATATCAGGCAATGAGAACCGCTAGAGAGAGCATGACATAATACACACATATGTGCACACACACTCAAATGCCAGTGTGTGATGTATAGAATAGGGTAAATTTAGAGAAATAAAGTCATCAGATTAGTCTAACCATATTATCCTAATTTAATCAACCCCTTAGAGCAAAAAATAAACTGAAAATGAGCAAACTGAGATAAATGGTAAATTTACATCAACAGAATAAAAGGTACAAAAGCTGTCACTGGGGCAGTACCCTTTCAAAAGTACCTAAAGAGTGCATATTAGTACCTCAAAAGGTACACATTGGTACCAAAAGTATACATATTACATAAATGGTGCATATTAGAATTATATACAAGTACATATTATAGAACCTTTTGAAAGGGTACCTTTTGTACCTATTTTCTGAGAGTGCAGGTGAAATATGTTCCACTCCGCAGAAATGGAAATCATACTAGAATGACACTAGACATCACCGAGAGACGGCTAGTTGTCCGAGGCTACAAAAAACATACAATATCATCACAATACACTGCTCCACAGGTAGAAATACAGAATTATCTAACTAGCCAAAACTGCAAGCCTTATAAGATCTCTGGTTCATACAAAGTGTACCCTAACCCTTTTATCAAAGCTCATGGAAAAGGACCTTTAAGATATTTTGCATTGTGACATTGTTCAATGCATTATTACTTTTCACTTCTGAAGTGAATTTTATTGTAATTACAATAAAGCAAGTGTAACATAACATATATATATATACACACACACACACACACACACACACACACACACACACACACACACACACACACAAATAAAATATATTTGACAAAATAAACTGATTTGTTATTATAAACTGTGATTAAATTAAACAAAAATAATGGTCCTAAAAACTAGACTTAATCTTAGTTCAAATCATAATGTCATTTTTATTTGGGGTGAAATATGACCCTGAATCACCATGATAATATAACTCATTGCAAGAACTTTACATTACCTTATTGCGATAGTGATGAATTCATTCTTCCAGGAAAAATCAGTGCTAATCTGCTTATTTGACTGGGAGGCCACAAGATTGATGAGTTAGAGGGAAACCCCTAAGGTTTGGGTGGGGGCAGGGCAGGTCATGACAGTCTCCGCAATTGTTTTTGTGGAAGAAAAGCGGTGATCACAAACTATGTAAAAAGAGGTCGATAAAAATAGACAAACCAGCAATAGTGATGGAGGGATGGAAAGAGTAAAGATATAAGCAGCGAGGGTGAGGACAGAGTGGACAACCTGATGTGATTTAGAAGCCATTCCCTCATCCCAACAGCCCTGTGGAGGAATTCCCAGTTGGACGAGGGGCCCTCATTTTACTCCAGTCTAGCACTTCATCCGGCCTCGCCGGCTCAAGCATCAGCTGCTCTGGGACAGGGCGACATGGGAGCACACAAGGGTGCGTAAGGGACAGGAATTTTAGGGAGAGGGGGCAACCACTCCCTGCTTATGTGTACATGTGTGAGTATGTTTGCAGGGTTGAGGGTGGGGAGACAGCTGGGATGCCGGACGCTCCACACGGACTGGAATTAGAAACATTCTCACACATGGACCTGCGGACACACTCCCACAACATACAAACACACCTTCTGTGTCTACATATCACCCTATAGCACACGCCGACCTGCTGCTAAATATGAGACCATATTCAGACAGGAAACACTGAACGAAACCGGCTAGAGATTTCACATTGAAGTCGTAAGTGTGAAAAGCCCTGGCTCTCTCAAAATGATTTCCACAACATCTCAATACACTCATTGTTAAAAAGCTAAACAATGACACTGAATAATCAGACACCTCCTCTTAATACCCCATGCCCCCCGCAGCTGCCCCGACGGAGCTTACACAACAAAAAAACCTCTCAGACACACACACACAGGATCACCCTCCCCTCTCCACCCCTTTGAGCAATGACATCATTTTGGATTTGGTGTCTTTGAAATGGAGTCTGGCTTGCGTGGAGTGAGGCGAAAATTAGAGCAGACTACCTCGTGGCAGACGAACGGGCTGCACTCAAATGTATCTTACGATGTTTCATTACAAAGCGGTAGACGAAAGGAGAGAAATGGGGCAGAGAGGATAAAAAAATGACAAGTGTTTGCAGCCAAGTTGGATGAATCCCAAGGATTGTCTTTCCGAACACATTTTATTCATCTTTCTCTTTTTCTTCTTTGTAATGAATGAAAACTCATTCCTCAGCTTCCTAAAAATAACCAATAGACAGCAAATACATACAGTGGGGTTCAAAAGTCCACTTGTGAAAATGCTTCTATTGTGCATTTTTCCCCTTACAAATTATATTCATGCAGCATAAAATTAAAATCAGTATAATAATGTTAATCAAAAATTAACATGAATTTCTATCTTAGTACTACTACTTTGCTTTAATGAAAAAATAAATAATATAATATAAAAAAAAGAAAAAAAATATTTAATTTATAATTATACATTTTATATTTATATTATTTCTACGGTTATCTCAATGTCCTGTAGTGTCTTCAAGAGATGAGATATGTGGTTGTTTCCATTTCAAGGTCTTCAAGGTCACAAGACAATACTGAGAAGCAGTAATTTTCCACTGGCTTTGTTATAATACCACAGGCTGAATTTGTGCTGATCACAGTCAGACTGAGCATCGAGAAAGACAACTAAGATTATTCAATAAACTCAATTCAATACATTTTTTAAAACAGATATTTCTTGACAAACAAGAGAAATTTAGTAGGAAATCAACAAGGATGTTAGAATAGTTTACCCAAGATTTTCAACATCAACATGACGTTTGAAGCCCATTGCACTTGGTATACTGTGCTTTGACTTAATTCTTGAACCCCACTTCACCCCATATTGATTAGGCATCCACTTGAGCTTCAGCTATGTCATCTTGAGTTCTCTATCCAGTCCCTTTTCTGTCTCGCTGTCTGTCTGTCTGCCTGTGCTGTGCTCTATACAACCTGCTTTCATTTAGCACCCATGAGAGAATAAGAGAGGAAAAAAAGAAAAGCAGAAGAAGAGATGATGAGTGATGGCGTGCTTTCAGTCAACCATATCGTTAAAGATTTGATGGAGAGCTTTATTAGTCTGCTACGCCTATGAAGAGATGAGATGAGACAAGCAAGTGGGTAGATGAGTAGTAGAAAAACAGAATACTCAAAAATGGAAAAAGTGTGTGGAAAAGACTCAATTTCAAGACTTCCTCGGTGGTGTATATTAATGAGGATAGGAATTGTAATACAAGTTCCAAAAAGTAATTCAAAACAAAGACGTTAGATTAAATATAAAACATTTAACCAGTGAAGCTGGTGTCTCACTAACTGATTTTCCAGTCATTTGTCCAACTATGGTTCAAAAGTTTGTGGTCGGCTTTTTAAATGTGAAAAGTCTTTTCACCAATGCTACATTTATTTAATAATAATACCGTAAAAACTGTAATACTGTGAGATATTACCATTTAAAACAACCGTTTTTTATTTTAATATATTTATTCCGGTGATGCAAAGCTGCATTTTTAGCAGTCATTACTCCAGTCTTCAGTGTCACATGATCCTTCAGAAATCATTATAATATGCCGATTTGGTGCTCAAGAAACATTTGTATTATTATTATCAGTGTTGAAAACAGTTGAGCTGATAATTTTTTTTGTGAAAACCACAAATTCTTTTCAGGATTCTTTGATGAATAGTTAGAAAGTTCAAAAGAACAGCATTTATTTGAAATAGAAACCTTTAATAGCATTATGAATTAATTTACTTTTGATGAATTTAATGCATCCTTTCTGAATAAAAGTATTTGTTTCTTTAAAAAAAGTGTAAAAAACAAAACAAAAACGTATTGACCACAAACTTTTGAACACAGATCTAAATCTGCGAGTATGTCTAAAACTATTCTATTGTCTCCACTTCACATAAATGATATACAGCAAAGTGTCTCCAGCTCTTTTGTCTTTGTCTCCAGATTTTAATTACCATCAATCTCTATAGCGAGTATGTTTTATGTGGACAGATCAGAGAGGTTTACAATGTGTTCTTGTGCCTGAACCTTTCCCTTCTTACGCTTCCATATTGACACCGTGGACTGACACAGATTAGTTGTGTGGTCAGATTTAGCTCAGTGTTCATCAAAGTGGTGACATCATTAATGAGCTCTCAGTGTTGGCACTGAACAGAGGGATGCAGTATTATGGAAAAAAAAACCCGTAATGGAAGATTTCCCTTGCAGGAAATTAAAAAGTCTCTGAAGAACACAAATGACACAATGACAAATTTCGCCCTTTATCCCAAATTCCAAGAACTTCAAAAAGTCTTTGATGATAAACGTTGCTATTTAAAATCTTCAAATGTTCAGTTAAAGGTCACTGGACTACCTCCATACCACGGAGTCTTTTAAACTAGTCATACTGTTGTTGCTGAGCAATCAAACATGGCGGAGGAAGGAATGATTCAGTCTCAGCAAGGCATATTTTCTACAGCACTGATTCACTCTTGCTCTCTTGGAGGTCTCTAACGCCCACCACATCCGTCATTTCCTCAGCTCCATTCCTTCCCACTTCCACCTACACCTCTTCACTCTCACACTCTCCTTTCTTTCACCACCCTCAAGAAGCATGAGTAAGAGAGATACAGACATTTCATCAGACGGACAGAGGAGAAAAGGTGAACTCGAGCAGCCCACTCTGAGGAGTAAGAGATGACATGTCTCTTTATACTCTCGCCACCATCACAGAAAATGGGAGGAAAACAGCAAGAACATGTTGGGAAAGGAGGATTTATCATGGGGGAGTGTTTCACCCTGCAGTAATTCAAATATTATGGTCTACGAGTTGAATAGCTCTGTCATCAAACAATAGTTTAATGTAGCTGCATTATTGATCAAAATAAAACCAAAATCACGATATGGCTTAGTGTAATTATCAAACTGCAAAAGTTGTGATTTAATGAAATAAATAGTGTGTTATTCTTATACCGTGCATTTGGGAACGCAACATGCACCAACAATCTTCTCACATGTAAATAGAAGTGCTTATAAACCAGCAATAGGCAACAAAATGGAAGCTTTAAGGGCTTCTTAGGATTTTTCGCCAAAATAAAAGCATGATATTTTAAGAAATTAGTATTGTAATTTTACATTTTTTCCTGTAAAATAAAATAATTATTCCTATTATTTTTCTTTTTTATTTAAGTGAAATATTACAAAAGTAATATTTCTTATTTTATTACTATTTTATTTAATAACAATAACAATAAATTGATCACATTTTAAATAACAAATCACAATTTTTATCAGAAAAATCTAAATTATATTCCCCCCCCATATCATGCAGCCCTGGCTCAAAATTATTTGCTGGAACATCATCCTGCATCATCTGCAAAACATTGTCCACTGAATTTAGGGGGAGGTAGGTTGATTCAGGAACACATCATACTTCACTAAACCACATTGTGTTTGACGAGGGGTTTGCTAGACCTTGTTTAGATATTGAAAAAACAAGTCTATGCCACATGAGCTCATATTTAGGTAGGCGGGCTGAGCCCCTCAGAGACTGAAACCTTAGAACCGCCTATGGCACATGAATATTGTTAGCAATCAGTGGTTAGCACAAAATGGAACCTGATATTGCAAATGAAAGCTACAGTACACAGAAAAATATACAGTTTGCTAAATATTTTCCTACCTTGTATTCTTGGAGTTGCTGTTTAATGACCTCCACTTCGGTCCCCACGACGGCCTGTGTGTTCAGCACCTCCTCTGCCTGTCCCAGCAACCCCTGTAGGCCGGCCAGTCGGGTGTAGAACTCCTTAACACGTTCTTCTGCTGCTTCTATGAGTGCCAGGCGGTTCTGGCCTCGCTCTGCCAGCTTGCCTGCCTGTCTGCTCAGGGCTTCGGTTTCTCTCCTGAGGGCCAGAAGATCAGGAGAGCTCCCCTCTCTACGTAGCATAGTTGTACATTCCCCACCATGACCCTCCAGCTCAGCACGAAGGGCATCAAGTCGGCTCAGGAAGCCCCTGACAGCATCAGTCTGCGAGGCCAAGGAGTCAGCATCTCGTCCCACAGGGCTAAGGCTGTCCAGCTCGTCATCCAAATCAGCCAGGCGGGAGAATATGTCTCGAACATTTGACTGGACCTCTCCCACGCCCTGCAACCGGGACTCCAAGGATGAGCAGCACTGCTCAGTCTGTGGGGGAAAGAAAGGGGACACATGTAGGTAAAAGGAGCTGAGATTGTGGGCCATTTCTACAATGCAGTGGATGTTCATGACCCAATCATATGTTTCTAAATGTATTGTTTAAGTATTTTAATATTAATATAATAAGTAACATTAACAAGATTTCACAATAACAATCTTTTCTCTTGATTTCTATCCCTAACCGAACTGGACCCAACTGAGCTGGATGATGGCATCACTTGTTTTCTATAGCTGAATTGAACTCCTTTCATATTTTATGATCTTTACACAGTTTTTGAATCAACACTGCACTGACCTCAGCTGAACAATGACACTGTTTTCTATTAGAGCTAGCCTGGATGCCAGCCGAATTTAGCCCCGCCCACAAAAATTTTTGCTCGGGCAATTCGGTCTGGAATCGCTCCATAGAGGAGTAATTATGCCCGAACAGAAACTGTTCGGACCAATGAAATTGTCAGGGCGGGCTTTAGACGATGATGGACAGATGATCAACAGTAACGTAATCATCCACGTCATCGAAGGCTCTTGGGTTGAATTTGCTCTTATCCTAAACGGAGAACTTGTTCGTGCATTCACCTTCACTATTTCTCTCAGAAACGATGATCGTGTTAGTAAGTACTCTGTGTATCCTTAAATTATTTTATTACTGGCAAAGATTGTTTACACTCATCTTTTTCTTGTAACGTTACTTAATCCAGCGTGCGTGCAGACAGGGTTGCCAAGTGTTTTTGCAATGTCGCGCACAATTGCTACTCAAAACTATAGCCCAAAAAAATAACTTTCCGGGGGGTTCTCCGGAAAAAAAGGCGTTTGGTTGGCAAAATATGTTATTTTGGCAAGGTTGCCTGCTAAAATTCGCATTCCTGGGTTTATATAATCACATAATTGGGGTCGCTTCAACCCGCGGACATGGAGAAAAACACGGACTTGGCAACACAGTGCAGTTGAGTTCTGTTGACGTTTGACAACTGACGTTACGCGTCGCGCCGTTGCTCTGATGAAACACGCCCCATAATCAAAGCTCAATGGAGCGGTACCAGACTCAAATTCTGACTAGAATTGAGTATGGCCACGCCAGGCTATATTAGAGCTGCTATACAGCATAATTTAATCATCAGTTTCCTGTTTATCCCAGTAAAGCGCTATATAAATAAAAGTGACTTGATTTAGGTGTTATCCTGAATATTAACTATTGAACTATTAAAAATGAACAAGACAAATCTGGACCAACAGTCAGAAAAAGACTGTCTTATTTCAGCAAACATGACATGAGCGCAGACATAAACTACAGATCAGGTTATATATAACATCCCAACTACCCCCTGAGTCCTGACACATTCCAGAGGCTCCTGATCATGTGCAGATTCTCTCACCTTCTCAGTAACTTCTTCAAACTCTTTTTCTGTATCACGAGCCTGCTGCATTAGCTTCTGGCCGCCATCTTCGCCACCCCTGGATACCTCAGGTGCATCCTGCAGCAGCCCCTGAGCTAGATTTCGCAGGTACACCACCTGTGGTTGTACAGAGTTTAAGAGTTCCTGTTGGCTACGCAAACGCTCCAGGCTTTTGTTGCTACAAGCTTGTGGCCCAAGTGCCTCCTGAACCTCGATCTGATGCTTGGCTGCTTCGAGTCTTCTCTCCACAGCCAGTCTGCCATCTTCAAACTCCTTTAGTCTGCTTCCCAACTCCTCTAGCTGAGCCTTGCGTCCCTGTAGTTGCTCAGAGAGGCCGTCTAACCTGCGATTAAGCTGAGCCTTTTCATCCCTCACTTCCTCTTCGCCAGCGCAACTCTGCTCCAACAGCTGATCTGCTGCCGTGTTCAGAGACTCTAAGAGAGGGCGACGACGATCTAAGTCCAAACTCAACTGTCTAGCCTTTTGCAAAGCCTCGTCTAAGGCGGTGGGATCCAGCGATGGGTGGATCTCTGCCTCCCTTTCCTCACATTCTGCAACCCAAGGTACAAGCTCATTGCGATGTTGTTGGTAAAGTTCAGCACGGGATAACGTGTCTTTTATTCGACAGTGTTTCTCTGTGGTCTGTTGGTTCATCCCCTCCCAGTCTTGCCGTAAGGTGTTTAATCGAGTCTGTAGGGCTAATCGCTCATCTCCAGCAGGGAGGGATGCCAGTAGAGATGTCCCCTCAGCCTGGATGAGCTCATAGGATCCACGTTGTTGAGCTATGGCTCGCTGGAGATCCTCTTGATGGGCGAGAAGGGTCTTGAGAGTGTCAGGTTGGCAAGGGAGGGCTTCAGAAATTCCAGCTGTGTGACTTCCAGCCTGCCCATCCAACCAGCCACGTAGCTCGTCAAACATCTGTTGGAACTGTTGAGTGCTCGACAGTGCGGCCTGCAACTGGGACAAGCCGTCAGCTGAAAGACATCAGTGAGAGGGACAGTTAGTATTATATACATTACATACACAAAAACGTATATTATGGCAGGGTCAGAGACTATTGGGGTTTGGGGCAAAAATGCTACCAAAATAAATAGAAATGCCCCCCAAGTTCAAGGGGGAAAAATGCCTCTGGAACGTTAAACTAAATCTATTACTTACATTACGCAGTTGTTGGGGGTGTCCCCCTTGGTTCAAATCGTGTTCTGGGGTAGGGGGATGGTTTTCCCCCTTGGTTCAAATTCCGGTGATTAAAGGGGCAGGAGCAAATATGGCCCCTTAATGGAAAAAGTTAATTTTTGACCCTTCATTACGGTAAATGTTACTTACCAGCTCGTTCTTCTAGGTTCTTGAGGGGGCCGCTCACACTCTCCAGTCTTTTGTGCAACTCATCTCTGAGATATGGTTCGGCCACAATTGTACTGAGCTCTGTACACAGCTGCTCAGCCTGGGCCAGTTGACCCCGTCTCTGTTCCAGCTCAGATCGGATCTCCCCTGTTTCCTGAAGCCTACGTCGTAGGGCTTCAGGTTGAGCACTTAGAGAGGCCTGCGCATCCAGCCTCTCGCCTAGATTGGCCACACTTTGAGACAGCTCCCTGAGAAGTGCCAGGTAGCGCTCGCTGGTTCCCTGTGCCTGGTCGATCTGCTGCGAGCGGCCCGTGAGGTGAGAGGTGAGGTCTTCCCACTGACGTGAAATGTCGGCCAGCTCCTGCCTCACCTCATCTAGGTCCTGTCCATCTCTAGAACCCTCGTCTCCAGTCGGAGAGAGGATTCCCTCTGCCGCCCGAGTCAGCTGGTCAAACTGGGGTTGCCGTGTCTCAAACTCGCGTAGCATGAACTGACAGGGGGAAAAAATATTTTAGACTAGTGGTGAAACCGATTAGTTTTGAGTACAAAATGTTTAATTTAATTTAATGTGAGGCATGAGTTGATAAAAAAATTAAAGAATAGACATCTGCACACTGGATGGATGTCAGCATAGCTCTAGAAAGTTTGTGATTAATAAAACAGCATAATGTTTTGACCAGTCAAGGTCTTCATCAGAAACAATCCTCATGTTGAATGTAGGCACAGGTGATATCCAATGATGAAAATGTTTCGATAAAACATTTACATGAACTATTACATGAAAAAACCCTGATCAGTAAGGGTGTCTAAATTGTTCTTCTGAAGTAGGACTACTTTTAAAGGTGGACATTTTCTATAGCATCTACAATGCCTACAATGTAACACAAACACTGACAATTTTTTAGACTTTATTTATTAACCTATATTTAATGAATATTGTGAAAAGACCCTATACTGTGATGTTCATAGATTTGTTGTCCAGGAAGGGAATTTGGCAGACAAAACAGGAAGATATCATTAAAATACAGTTTACCTGCACTTGCTGTTTCTGTGTGTTGAGCATGTTGGGGTCGATACTCAGTGGGCCTAATACACTCATCATCAGCTCTTTCTCTCGTAGCCATGGTCCTAATTGATTGGCTGCTGCTGCAAAACTACCTAGCCTATCAGCACACGCCTCCAATTCAGTCTGCTTCTGTGCTGCAGTCTGATTGGCTTTCATCCACCGTGAGTCTAGAAGAGAGAGCGATATTTAGAATGATTTAAAAATCCTGAATCTAAAATATACTCAAGTGACGGTGAATAGTTGTTTGAATACTAAAGGTAGCAAGAACCACAGAGAATTATGATAATACACACAAAGTAATCTGGTTCCCTGATTTCCTGTTCAATCAGACAGACTTTTTAAAAAAAGAGTTTTTTTGTGCATTTCTAGTGACTCGCAGAAAGGACCAGACTATTTATCTGAGATTTGCATTCTGTTTAAATGAAGCACAATGGATAAAATAAATTCCATTAACAGGTTGCACTTTGACAACAAATGGAATGCTTTAAAATGTTTTATAGCAAAAGCTCATGATATTTGAAAAGACAAAGACAAGATCAGAGCTCTTCTTGGAGCTTATTTTATTTTCAGCCTTCCGTTCTCTGCATTTCTTCTCTCGCCTTGTGATCAACTAATAAATACTTATGCACTTTTATGTCACTAGTTAGTTGTTGCTATAGGGACAAAGTCCATTAAACGGAAATGCAATTAAAAACACTATGCAAGGATACCAAATTTTAAAACACTTCACTGACCAATGTCTGCAAGCTGACGTTTCCATGTCTCAGCTTCAGGAGAGTCTGGATTATCTGTTATTAGCTGCTTCAGAATGTTCTTGAGGTCCTCCACTTTCCCAGAATGCTCGGCAAGCTCAGAAAGTAAAACCTGGACATAGATACATGTCTGTCAGCTAATTCACAATGTAATCACATGAAATCAAACTTTTTTTTTAAAACTATGGGATAAAATAAAAGGCAAAACTAAAAATATACTCAAAATATATTTGCTGGCTGTATTAAACTATAAATAATTTGATCATTTGTGGGGGCCTGTAGTTTGATACCCCTGTCAAGTATTTAATTATATTAAGATGTTACCTTGGTTTCTTGGGCTTGAGCACGCACCACCTCTGGCCGTGAGGGTGAGGCGGTCTGCCCTTGTGCCAGGCTCTGTTCACGGGGGCCCAGCCACTGGACGAGTGCCTCAGTGCCCTGCCTGGCCTTCTGCCGCAGGTCAAGAGAGGCCTCTTGCCTACCCTTCCTCTCACTCAAGTCACTGCCCAGCTGTTCATACTTGCAGTTCACATCTGCCACTGCCACCTGGATCTCTGTCAAGTCTGAGGGTAAGGGCGAAGAAATGTTGATGTAAGTACAGTCAGAGCAGGCCAATGACAACGCCAAATAGTTATAAAACTGCATCATGTTTGTGCTATTTTTCCAAGCAATGATATACAAGCTGAAGGATAAGCATATAAATGAATTTTTGATTTTTTTCACACGCCTGACCTTTTAGTTAAATCAAAGTTGCAAATTTAACTTGTGCGCAAAATTGGAATATTGCATAAAACATTTGTGAATAAAGAAACATTTGTGAACAAAAGGAGAACAAAAAAATTAAATAAATTCGCCACTTCCTGGGAATTTGGCGAAATTATTTGTTATAATATGGAAGTTGCTGCAATTGTGCCTCTGTGGCTTTTTCTTCTGCATTTGGATGCCTGGTATTTGGAAATGCAATCATGTAATGACAGACTTTGACTCAGGCATTGCAGAATGATCAAATACTGTACAGTGAAATTGGTCAGCTGGTTAGTCCAGTTATCCAATCAAATCACATTCACATTGAGTTTTTTGTTGAGCATCAAGGGATTTATTTTGTAAATGTGCTTCCTTTATAGATTTATGCACATATCTTCTTATCGGTTAAAAACAAATTATCCACCTCAACTGATAAGTATCAATAACTGTTTTTTTATGCAATATCCACAAAATTAACATAAAAGTAGGTGGACAGCTAGTGACAGCTACACTCTCTTCCAGTTTTGTCAATCATTACAATGGGAGTCAATACACTGGATGTTGACCACTGTCTTGAACAGATTACATTTTAAAAGATAGTTTGAATAGTCCTTTGTATCAGATTTAAGTGCACTGTGAGTGTGAACGAATCTTGAATAATTGGACAAATTGGTCATATGCACAGACAGAAAGCAAACTAACGGAACAGGACAAGAAGCAATGCAAAGAAAAATAGAGAGAGTGGGTGAAAGGGTGAGGGAGAGAGATGTGGAGTTATCGCACTTGGGGGTGGAACAGAAAATGTAAATGTCTAATAGAGAAAAGACTCCAGTGATGATGATGCTGCACAGCTCACTGGCTAAAGGTGTGGAGGAAGCTCACCTTTACAGGTGTGAATGCCATTAACACTGTTGGGGCTGGAAGCACCATTGAGCTGGGAAACACCTGGGAGAAAGACACACAGGCACACACTGAGACAATGCCACAATAATTCACAGGCATGCTGGAGCAGCACACACATACACAAGCAGCTAGACAAACTCAACACATAGGATTTAGACACAGAGACACATATACACATATAAAAACATATGCTCAAAACCAGTAGTCTGGAAGGTGGTAAATGCTTAAAGTGATAGTTCCTCCAAAAACACACCCTTGTGTCATTCCAAACCAGAATGACTTTCTGTCTTCCATGGAGCACAAAAGGAGAATATTTGAATAACAAACTGGTCGTTTTTTTTTCCATTCAACAACAAATGAACAGGGCCAAAAATAGAGGTCTTTACCGGTCAAAAGTTTGGAATAATAATAATGGAATAAAAAGTTTTTTTTATGCTTTTGGAAGAACATATTACTACAGTCTTCAGTGTCACATGATCCTTTAGAAATCATTCTAATATGCCGATTTGGTGCTCAAGAAACATTTCTTAATGTTGAAAACCACAGTGCTGCTTAATACTTAACATTTGTGGAAAACATGATACATTGGCATTCAAATGTTTGGG
This sequence comes from Gobio gobio, assembly GCF_949357685.1. Lineage (NCBI taxonomy): Eukaryota > Metazoa > Chordata > Actinopteri > Cypriniformes > Gobionidae > Gobio > Gobio gobio. The sequence goes on along the minus strand of NC_137104.1, from coordinate 14,619,452 downwards.
ATAATTAAGAAAGAAGAAGAAGAAAATAAATAAATTAATACTATTATTCTTGTGGCCAGGATCTATAAACTTGCATTTTGTATTCTTTGGAGGAAAGAAAGTCATACCGTTTTGAACAACATGAACGTGAGTCAATTATTTCTGGGTGTACTAGCTAGAGACAAAGAAAAGGAGCACTGGCCCTGAACCTCCACAATGTTGTTTTTCTTACCAGCCTTGTTCTTGGGGGCGGTGATGTTTATAATCAAGCTCTCAAGTTGTGAACTGGTCTTGTTCAACTCCTGAACTTGGCTCCCTTGGGTCTCCCATTCTGTGAGCAGATCCTACAAGCAAATTCACAAGACATGTTAATTAAAGCTCACCTCACTAAAAACAGAAACTGATGTCAGAACACTGTAAATAAAGTCGAGAACTACAGTCCTACTTTAAGCTGTTGTGCTCTTCTCTGCAGGCCTTCTGTGCTTAGGTTGGGCTCTTTGGCAGGAAGTTGCTCGTGTACCGACTGCAGCCACCTGAGGAGGGAGCCAGAGCGCGAGCGAAACTCCGCCAGTTGCTGAACGCAGCTCTGGATGGAATCAAATCTGTGAAGGACACAGAACAAACAATGAAAAAATTGGTTTGACTAGATTTTGTTAATGGTCAGCATTCACAACGCTGGCTCCAATGAGGTGACTTGCTAATCGTAAAATAAAACAGTTTTTGTGAGTGCACTTGATCTTATTTCAAATATATTATTCCTTTCTTAGTTTTTAAAATGTTTTTAATAAAAATTCAGAGTACATCTTTAACAGCAGAAATTGGTCTTTTAAAGCACCATAACAGAAAAATCTATTGTAAACAGAAAGTACCAGACATCTTTGGCTAACTATCCCTCCTATTAATATGGCAACACTAGATGCTACTATTTTAGGTCATGGTGATAGATCAGGACATTGTGTGGGATATTATGCAGAGCCAGACTCCACTCCAGGCCAGCATGCCTTCTACAAATGTTAGCAGCCGTTAGAGTCGAAGGTCATGTCCTAACATGCTACCATTTACATACAGTTTATATTACAATAATCCCACTTCCCACTCACAAGTATTCCTAGAGTTATGTGGAGTAGATTTAGACTTGAACACATGACCATCTCTTTTATGAGTTCTCTCTGAGTACATTTTAAATTCCTAGAGCCCCAGTAGGGCATCTTAAGGAGGGATGTGGCCAAATGGTTTCTATAATGGCAGATACAGTGGTGTCAAATTGGGTTAGCATGATGCTATTTTTTATGGCAGAGAGCATTCAGGCCACATGTCAAATGTCAAAGCAATTAGAGTTGGAAGGGCATCACATTTCAAGATGAAACGATTACAGAGAATAGCTTGGAACAGACTCACTATTGTGCTAATGGCTAAAACTGCCAAAGGCATTGAGGGGGCCAATATTACAATATCCTGAATATTTGATAACAGCATTAATTCTACTTCCAGTCTGAAGAAAGATGATGTGGAAAACAGGGATATTACTGTTAATTAAAACTAAAACTATTAAAACATGTTTGTTAAAATACAAGTATTAGATGAAAAACTAGAAACTAAAAACATAAGTTGAAGTACTAAAATTAAAACTAAAACTGAACTAAACCTAAAAATATAAAGTAAACCTAAATAGCAATATTACTCATAAAAAAATTAACTAATGAAACCTGAAAATATAAAATAAAAGCTCATTCAAAATTTTAACAAAAACTATAACCGTTTAAAACAAAAACTAAAATAACACTGGTGCAAGATAATTTTTTCACAGCTCTTTCCACTCACCTCTCATTGACATTAGATTCCAAGTGTGCAAAGTCCTCAGAAACCTCTTTGGTTGTGTCCAGAAGCCTTTGTACATTGGCAAGGATCCCAGATTGGCTTAGGTCTGAACCAAGCTCAACAAATGATTTTAATTGACTCGACTCTTGGGTAATTTCTGATCTCACCTCCTTTAATGAAAGAGAGACAAATGATGACACTTTTGGGCATCGGCCAATTAACATGTAATCTTTCAGAAAGTGTGTAAATCTGTGGCCTTATTCTCTAACCTCTATGGTCTGTCTGTAGTCATCCACACTGCAGTCTGGTTGGCCTACTGGGCTGAGTGCCCTTTCTCGACTCTGCGTGAAGCTGCGGAGGTCTGCGCTCTGCCGCTCAAAACTCTCCAACTTGGGCAAAAGTCCCCGCAACTCAGACTCTCTATCTGCTTGCTTGGTCTGGGCTGCTGTGTAGCGCTGACTCAAGTCTTGCAGTGCCCCCTGCAGGCCAGATGCTGTTGATGCATCTGCAGACTTCAGAAGCTTGGACACAGAGTCCAAGGTGGCATCCACGCTTCCCTGCCTCGAAAGAAGCTCCTGACGTATTTTCTGTGGGTGGGCGGGGGAAGCACCATGTTTATATAAAACAGTTCCAGGTTAATAATCTCCGATACTGATGATTTGATGGTACATTTAACAAAATACCTGATTTTGTGTCAGGGCATCCTGAACTGCTTGAGCAGTGGGCTGGACTGCACCAGGTGATAACGGTAGGCCATCTAACCACGCCAGCAGAGCTTTAAGCCCCTCCTGAACGCTGACTGATTGAGCAACAGCTGTTTGAAGCTCTTTGGCTCTCACTGATACTGAATCAGACATGGTTTCGAAACGCTTTTCCAAAGCATCTGAAATAACCAAGAGGAAGGTTAAATTATATGCAAGGAATAATGTGTACAGGTCATTAGAACAAAACTTGTATTACTTCAAAGGGTTTATTTTGGAATGGCTGTAAATTATAAATCATAAAATACTTGACATCACAGTGCATTGATTGACCAATCAAAAACGAATATTCCAGAGAGTTGTGAAACACGCCATTGTTTGAGTCAGTGTTGCCGTGTTGGGTTGGTTGGATGCTCAAAAAGACATTTGGTGTGTCTCAATCAGCTCCCTAGTTCAGTAGTCAGGGCATTGATGCTCACTATGATCCCATAACGGACGTTCTGAAGCATGAAACAAATCATGCGAGCCAATTCACCACACATAATGACACGCGATTTTGAAAAAAACAAACCATTATTTAATTATATTTAAACATAAACATATATCGCTAGACAGGTACTAAACATATGTGTATCTTCTAGTCTTGAGTGTGTCAAACTGTTCAAAAGTTATGGCCTTTTTTCTGATTCTATAGTTTTGTCACTGTATTGCCACTGTCTGGCCAATCGGACCGAGGCCCAGTGTAGACTGGGGGAGTACTACCAACCCTCAAAGTTTCAGGTCTTTAGGCCTTGCGGTTTGGTCTGCCCGATCAGTTTAGAGCAGGAAAAAACTATAATAAATTACAATAGGGTTTCATTAAAATAGCAGTTATTTTGTATTGTAACATTCCCAGTATTACTGTTTTTACTGTAATACTGATCAAATAAATGCAGCCTTGGTAAGCATAAGGGACATAAAAAACGTAAATCTTACAGACCCTGAAGTTTTCAGTTGTGGTGTATGTTCTGTTTTTTGACAGAATGAACCCAAGAAATTACACTCCTTTCAGTAAGTTATTCGCTGGTAGTGAAAATGAATTTACCTGTAATATTGGTAATATCTGCATTTTTGAGAGTTGGGGACTCCTGAGTGCTGACCAGATCTTTTCCTGCTCTCTTGACCTTCTCAAGCTGTACCGAACGCTCTGCCAACTCATCCTGCAACAGCTGAGAAAAGACAGCAAAAGAGAGAAAAGCTGATTAATCAGGAGGATTCCTAAAGTTATGGAAATAAAATTTTGCTTAGGTGATCATTTCCATTAGTTTATCCATCTGGTCCATTTTTTTGTGAGCTTTCCTTAAATATTTTAACCAGAAAATAAATTAATAATCCAACCTGTACAGTACTGAGAGTGCTCTGCAATGTCTGGGTGTCCGTTTGCTCTCCGTTGGGTTTAAATACACTCTGATTTTGCTCCTGAGTGCTCAGCCAGGAGTCTAAAGAACCAGCCTCATCTTGGTAGTGTTGGTATCGCTCCAGGAGACCTGAGAGACGGGTGCCAAGTTCTGAGGACTGAAAGATAGAACACAAAGCATTCAGCATGTCTCAGTACATTACATGTCATTGCAGACTGAGAGAATATGAGGCTCTGTTTTGTACCCACCTTGCTGTGTAGTGAAGTGTAGCGCTGTGTGGCATCTTGGAGCTTGTCACTCACTAGCTGTCTGGTTTCCTCCAGAGTTGGATCAGTACAGCCCAACCTCTCCAGGGACCCCTGGACAGAATCCAGAACCTTCTGACCAGAGATAGTCACAAAGCGCAGATCTGCTTTGTGACAGATGACATCTTCTGCAAGCTGGAAATATAGAGAAACACATTCTTAAAGTATTTTATTGTCTCCCTGAAGTACATTTATAATCTTAGACATCACCATCACTATATTTTGATACCTTTTTGTGCTCCTCTATCCTGTCTTTTAGGCCCTTTCCATCGGTTTCCCCTTCCCCAAGTGAACATAGCTCTTGCTCACTCTGATCCAGCCATGTTCCCAGGTTTCCATGCTCCTGCACAAACTTAGCAAACTCGTCTCTGAGGGCATCTACCCTTCTCAGTCTGTCCTGACAGTTCTGGAGACGCTCCTGATGCTGACTTTGTAGTTGGTCCAGTTTTGCCCGCAAGCGTTGTTTCTCCTCTGGTGGCACACTGGAGTCGGGTTGTTCCAGGAGGGAGCGAACAGACTGGGCCACCTGCTGAAGGTGAGCCTGTTGATCTTGTAACTGCAGCAGCTCGGTCTGGTGCAATAAAGAAAAGCCAAAATGTCAAAGGGAAGACAGCATTGCAAACTTGACTGAATATACTTTAAAACTGACTTTAATATTGACATTAGAACAGACCAACATTTACAACTGAATGAACTTGCTTTAATACACTAAAACTGACTGAACTTACGTTAGAACTGAGAACATTAATGCACTTTAGAATGGATTTAACATATTGGTAAAATGGAGAATTATTAACATTGATTTAAGAATCTGACCTGAAGCATGTCTCTGTGAGAATTCAGAGAATTCTCTTGTGGTACAGATGACGGGGTGTCAGTGACGGTGTTGCCAAGTGACCTCCTCTTTGAGTCGTCCAATGATGACAATTCTCTGAGCAGTGTGTCTATTGTTTCCTGTGTCTCCTGCATCTGCTCCTCTGCTTTAGCCTTGGGCAAAAGCAAAACTTGACTATGAGTAAAAAATTAATAATGCGTGCTGACAAATAAAAGAGAAATTATATGTGAACAGCTTACTCTTTGTGTGTTCTGCTGCAGTGTTGTGACAATGGCAGTGTCTACTTGAGCAAGTGAGGAGTGGATTGATTTTGTAAGTGAGTTGTGCTGCTCCTTCATTTGTGAAAGAGCCCCCTGTAGTTTAGCCCTCTCTTCAGGACTCAGACTGTCACCCCGGTCAGACAGGAACTCCTCCACTGAGCGGATAGTCTCAGTTAACATGTCACTTTTGATCTGAAGGTCCTTCTCCACCTCCTATAGTTAAAGGGTGCAAACAGTAACAATAAACCAAACATTAAAATGAAATTTCAAACATAAAATTAAAGTTGTGTGTAATAAAGCTGCATTCCCCACCCCCCTTTGCTAGTAATCATATATTAATACTTTTCAGACAATAAGTAAATGTCAGATGTGTCTTTTTCTTACCTTGAGCTCGCTTTGCTTTTGCTGTAACGCATTCACATCATCGGACTCAACCCCAACTCTCTGATTGGCCAGAAGGCTGGCAGCACCAGCCAACCACATTGTGAGATTCTCCAGTTTTTGAGAGCATTCTGCCTTCTGCTGCTGCACAACCTATATCCCACCGTAAGAAAGTGGGTAAGAAAAGTGAGAAAAAAAGTTTTGCATTTGATATATTATAATTAAAATTAAGTGCTCATCTTTTAACCCCACCAAACTCTCACAAATGTAAAAGTGTCAGGTCTCACACAAAGTAAACAATGTACACTGGTTGAGCATGATGTGTCCAAAGTCATAACACAAAGCACCCAAAAACACTCAACAAGCAGAATAATAAAGGCCTTAGGACAAAAAAATTATCTCATCTGGATATTTTCCTCTCTAAAAAAAACAAGCAAGCTATACAGTGAGGCTGCATTTAAATCTTTAGCCTTTTCCAATTGTGTCTTCTGAGGCAATCTGTAAGAGCAAGGCAGACAGGTTAATACACACATGTTATGTTCACACGCAGCTAGCAAACTCAAGTTTGAAATGCAGGTGGCTACAGAACAGGGCTCAACAATAAGGAATTATGTTTATTTAAATAAGGTATACTTTTCTATCTAGCTATCCATGCATGATGTTTTGTCAAAAGAAAACCGTGACTTGTGATAGTCTTGAAACCATCAGTTAGAAACCACCACAAGGCATAATTTACCCAAAAAATTTAGGAAGGTAAAGTATAAATCTCTCAACATCAAGGCAAACCTCATGTGCATACCATGAGGCACAGTGATATTGTAGGGCCCGTCCAGTTGGGAAGAGGAGGCTTTGGCCTTATGGCAAGTAAGCCAACTTGGCATAAGGCCTCAACATCAGAGAGGAGGAAAATGGTGGTCGATGAGGTGCGCCGTAGGGCCCGTCCAGTTGGGAAGAGGAGGCTTTGGCCTTATGGCAAGTAAGCCAACTTGGCATAAAGGCCCATTTATACTTCTGCGTCGAGTGTACGCCGTAGTGTACGCCGTAGGCTACGCGCGTAGCCGACGCCGTCGTGAGCATTTATACTTCTGCGCTGTTGTCTGCGTCAATGTGCAATTCCACATGCAGACGCTAGTAGGCAGTGTCCTCGGGCATGTTGGTGTAATCAAGACAACCGCCGAAGAAGAAGCAGCTTGATGTGTAGAATCTGTACATTCATGTCGGAATATCAGCAGCAGTGAGAGAGCGGCTTTTCTTGCAGCTTGAGTTGTTGTATCTAATACAAATTAAGCATCTCTAGTTGATTAGTAAAGTTAAATAAGGCGATCTGGCGCTGGAATGCATTTGTGAAACCATGCGGAGCTCGTGGCCGCTGTTTTCAGCAGCGGTGGCTCAGCAAGCGATTGTTGTTGCGGAGACTTCATTCACGAAATATACCCTAATGTGTCCCTGTTCTTGATATACAATTACTGATTAACATCTTTGGTTTTAATGAGAAAATAAATAAACTATATTCAGCGGATCTATGTATTTATTTACTACCATAAAGAATCGCTGGACTGCAAAATAGTGTGTTATAGCAGGAACTATCATCCAATTTCTGGACACACACACACTCCTATCGCAGATTTTTTATTTATTTATTGACCTAAGGGAAGGGTTCTGGCAGACCAATCACAGCGCTTGCGGTCCGCGTAGAATTGACGCGTTGTTACATTTTTGGAGAGGTGCGCGTCAGGCTACGGCGTAGGGTACGGCGTATCCAACGCGTCTATGCGTAGGGTACGCCGTACCCTCTGCGTGCACTCGACGCAGAAGTATAAATTGGCCTTAAGGCCTCAACATCATAGAGGAGGAAAATGGTGGTCGATGAGGTGCGCCGTCAAGAGGAGGCACAAAGAAGAGCAAAGGCTGTCTCTCTTGCAAAGCAGGGACAATGTATAAGGTGGGAAGGCCTGGAGAGGAGAAAGCTCAGCTGGAGGGAGCTCTGGGAAATGGAGGCAAGCAACATCAGCTTTATCATCAGAGCCACCTATGATGTGCTCCCATCTCCAAAAAACCTCTGCCAATGGTATGGCGAGGACCCAACCTGTTCCCTTTGCCCAACTCCAGCGACTCTTAAACATATCTTGAGCGGTTGTAAGAACAGCCTCACACAAGGTCGTTACACCTGGAGACACAACCAGGTCCTGAAGAGTCTGGCAGCAGCTCTTGAGAGCAAGAGGAACACCACCAACTTCTTGCCCCTGAGAGTAACAAATTCCATCACGGCCCCAAACTTCATCCGAGAGGGACAAAAAAAGCCCAACCATCCCCCTAACAAACCAGAAGCTGGAGCGCTAGCCATGGCCTGGGACTGGAAGATGCTAGTCGATGTTGGCCAGCAACTAATCTTCCCACCCAAGATAGCAGCCACCACCCTTAGGCCAGACTTGGTACTCTGGTCCCCTTCATTGAAGTCTGTTTATATCATAGAGCTCACAGTCCCATGGGAGAATTTAGCAGAAGAGGCCTATGAGCGCAAGAAACTGCACTACATAGAACTGGCAGCAGACGCTCAACAACGAGGATGGAAAGTGAAAGTCTATCCGGTTGAAGTGGGATGCAGAGGTTTTGTGGCTTTTTCTACCATCAGACTGCTGAAAGACCTTGGCATCCATGGACAGGCTCTACGGCAGACAGTTAGATCAGTCTCTGAAGCGGCCGAAAGAAGCAGCCAGTGGATATGGATTAAGCGGAAGGACCCTTGCTGGGCTCAAAGAGCAACAACATGACCCGCTTACTAATCCCCCCACCCAATACCCCACTTGAGAACCCAAAGTCCCGTGGGCTGTGCCATTTATAACAACCAGGCAATTCTTATGATTGGACATGGGACACAAGCTCAGGTTTGATCACCCTGTAGCTGGCCACCTTTGATGAGGGTGTCTAGTGTTGAAAGGCCGAAACACCCCCTGATTCAAAGGTACACTACTGATGATGTGTCCCGAAATTAACATCTTTCCCACTTCTGAGATACAGCTCTCACGCCACTCTCAACATCAAGGCAAACCTCATGTGCATACCATCTATTGGCACAATGGACAGTTCAACATCACGTCCCGTGTTTTATGATTCTTTTGCTAAAACATGCTAGCAAGGCAACTAAAAATCTAAACCACTGTTTTGACTGGGCCAGCAACCAAAAGTCGTTATTGTGGAGTCCTGCGGAAGCATTATTGAAACAAAAGATCAGCATTATCAGCAATACTGGCTCTATAAAATTAACCAAATAAGTAGAACTTACTAAATTGTACATGCATGTGAAGATCCTTTTGACAAGTATTCATGCATACATCAGTAGTATGGTTAACTGTTACCACAAATGTTCTGTTCTCAATGCATTATACAGTAAATCCGTTTAATTGAACTGATTAACAATCATTCGGTAGAGATAAAGTAAAATTGAATATTCTTGTTGTTAAAATAGCAGCACAAGCATTTATTCATCTGTTTGCAAACCTCTCTATCCCTTGTAGTTTGTCTCTCTTTTTCCATTTTCTCTTCTTTTTCTTTCTGTTCTTTCTTCATTCGTTCATTCTCTCTCGCCAGTTGAGCCGATAGTGCCTCTGCCCTAGCATGACTGAGACCAACAGCCTGGTGAAAAACCCTCTGTAGCTTCTCCAGCTGCCCAAGGAGATGCCTGCTCTGATCAGGCAGCAAGTCCTGAGCATGCTCAGAGATAAACACCTGAATATTGAACGCAACATTGCTGACTTCATTGGATCGGGCAGCGAGAGAATTCTGTAAATTCTGTAGGGGGAAGGGGGAATAAAAGATACCATCACTGTAACTACAAATTTAAATGCATGTAAATGCTAGATAAGATATTATCACTGTTGATATTTTACCTGGCACAACTGTTGCTTACGAGTGATCTCTGCCACTGTCAGTCCATCTACCCCGGTTTCTTCCTGCATTTGTGTCTCAGTCTCCTTAAGCCACCTGAGAAGTTTGTCAATTTGATCTTCCAAAGATTTCAGCTGATTGCTTACAGCTTCCTGCAAAAATATAAAAATCATGCAGAGATTTAAAAGAAACTGCTCCGTCATGAAAACATTTTTTAATGAATTTTTCTTACGTTTTGTGCATCACGTTGTGCTTGTAACCCCTGCAAAGTATTCTTGGCAAGTTCCCTGGATGCACTGTAAGCCCGGGCTAAGCTTCGCCCATCTTTGTTCAGGGCCATAAGCAGCTGAGGTGGAACATCTTTAGTGTGAGACTCCAGTAACTGTGTCACAGCTTCAGTCTCCTTGTGCACTTCTGGTTCCAAGTCACTAATTTCCAGGAAAAGAACCTGAAAAAAGAAATAAATGAAAATACACCCCTTGTTAGCTCAAGGAACCTGTTATATGTCAAACATTTTGCTGTAATACAAAGCTTGTACCTCCGTCTGTCTGATTATGTCATCAAGAGCGGAGAGACTTCGACCAACAGACTGTTGTTGCTGCTGCTTAAGGCGGACCTCGATGTGTCTCACCATGGAGAGCAGGGCCACAATCTGTTGGTCATGCTCTAAGCACACTTGGCGGGCAAGTGAGGACTGAAAAGTGAAGGAAAATTATTCAAAAGAATTAAGTAAACACTATTTACAATAAACAATATTAAAAATCATCAAGAAAGATCTTTATTATTTACCTTGCTAGCTTTTGTAGTGTCCCTGCTTATTTGTTCAATATTTATTTGAATTTCTTCAGGTCGCCTCTCCACTATACTCTCTGCATATTCCTCCACCTCTTCTTTCTGTGTGGTAACGGACTCTATGATCACCTCCATAAGGGGTAGTCCAGAAATGTTACATTCTTGGATAGAAGGTACATCTGTGGCTTCATAATCACTGAAAGGGGTCTCCTTGTCTCTTTCTTGATGAACTTCATTGCTTACCTTCTTCATTGCAGTTTTGGCAATTTGTAAAGGAGTACACACCTCACTTGACAGAAGCTCTTTGGAGGCCTTCACTACTGGGATGTCAAGGACACATTTGAGGGGTGTTGCTTCAGCAACTTCACTGTCAGTCACTGCAGTGCTTGATGGAAAAGTCAATTCAATCTTAGGGTCTATCAACTTTTCATCTTCTCTATATAATGGCTCAATGCTTTGTTCTTCAGCTGTTCTTTCTTTGTTTTCCACTTCTAAATTCTGTATTGGAACCAGCTCTTTCTGGATTATGTCCACAATGTCATCAGAGGTCTTCTTAGATGGAATATTCTGATTCATAGCATCCCCACTTAATCCGGTGTTTGCACACTTGTCAAGTTGATCTTCTTCCTGTTTTTGAAGCTGTGCTTTAGCTGAGGAGCATGCATCAGTATCAGACCCAGGTAGAACATCCTCTGCAATGTTTAGCGCTGACCTTTCAACTCTTTCTTTCATTTCTTGCCCCGTTTGCTGTAGTCTATTGCCCTCCTCCTTACTTTGAGGAGGCTTCATGCTTGTCTTATCAACAAAAGTTTCCTCTTGGGTGGTCATGCGGCGTTCTCCATTACTGGCTATTTGACGCATTGCTTCTAATTCTTCAGCAGCTTGTTTTTCACTCACTCCTCGCTCAAATACCTTCCTAAGAATGCTTTCCTTAGCTTTCATCAAAAGTATTTCCTTCTGTGCCATTGCCTGGTTGGCTTTCTCAAATTCACACTTAACACTTTCTTTCTCATCTGACTGATTGCTTTGAGGTTGGACCTCAGGGATCACAGTCTTCTGCTCGTTATGACTCTTATCATCTCTTTTCTCTTCTCCTTCAACAAAAACTTGCTTAGCTTTTTTACTTTTGCTTTTCTTCTTCCTCTTCTTTTCTGATATCTCAGTGCCAAGGTCCTTAAATACCTCAATAGCTTCCTGACCCTGTTCTGTTGTTTTTCTAGCTGTGACACTATGCTGTGTTAGAGTCTTCTCTTTCTGTTTTGCATTGTTTTCATGATCAGACTCATGTTTGGGGGTCTTAGATTCATTAGAAGTTCTATCCATCCCTATTTCCAAATCTTTGCCTTGCAAAGTCTCGTCGCTCTCTGGCACAGGTGCAATGCCACCACTTGCATGTGTTGTCTCTGATAGCTGTACTTCGATCACCTTCTCTTTGTCATCTTTCATCATAGGCTTTTTACTAGTGGTAAAGCTGTCTTGTCCATCAACCTCTGTTTTTTCTATAGGCGAAATTCTGGCTGAGGTGTCTAAAACTTGTGGCTTTTCAGCAATTTCCATTTTAGCTTGCTTACCATTTTTCCCTCTGCCTTTCTTTTTTCCTGTCCTTGTGGGTGTAGAAGCACAAGGATCCAATCCAGTCTTCTGCCTGTCCTTGATTTCCTCCGTTTTGGACACCAACTGATCTGCTTCTAGCTTGAAACTACACCCTTCTATTTGCTTTATAGATGGTATTTGTTCCTTGTTTTGCAAGCTATCATCACTGTCTGAGAAAATGACTTTAGACGTTGCAGGCTCACTTACTGTCTGACTTTGGATTTCTGTCTCTCCTTTTGTTTGCTCTGTAGATGGAACTTGTTCCTTGCTGTTATCAGTGCTTTCTGAGGAAATAGCCATAGAAATTGTAGATTCATTGACTGTCTGCCTCTGGATTTCCATCTCTATGGTTTGGTCATGTGAAGATATTGAAGGTTGCTCAGGGCTTTGGATTGGCTGTGATTTGATATCTTTGCTTTTTGTGGGCTTTATCTCTTTAATGGCCTGTTGAAGTCTTTTCTCTGCTTTCAAGGTAAACTCAGTCAGGACCTCCAAAGATGTGTCATTTCTGTTCTCCACCACTGCATCAACCAATTGCTCCTTGTTTTCTGAACCAGGACAGACGTCAAACATTTCAAGCTCCTCTGTTTTTAGAAGATCTGCATCTTTTATTTCAGCCTCTCTAAGATTAGTGATTTTATTAGGGCTGACATGATCTGATACCATCTCAGGAACAAGAGGGTAAGATGTTCTATTCGTTGATGAGGCTGACATTTTGGAACTTTTCCTCTCATTTTCATCTACATGGCACATGTCGTGTTGAAGTTCTGCAGCCATTTCTGTTGAAATAAGCCCATATCCAATTGCCTCAGTGATGCTGGGGACCTTCTGTCCACTGGCTGGATTGATCAGCCCCCCTTTTAAGAGTTGATTTGTTGCAATACATTTAGCCATGTCTTCATCAACTAAGCCTTTAGTTATAGCCTCTGGAAGAGGCAAACGCTCTCCACTGTAAATGTTAATGATACCCCCTGTATCTGCTTGACTCTGCAATACTCTCGCTGCAGGTATGGGATCCACTTGGCCTGTTTTAATTGCCTGTGGTAAGGTCATCATTTCATTAGTGTTTTTATTTGGAACACCCCTGAAGGGTTTCACTTCAAGAAACCTCTGTCCTGTCTCAATGTCAATTTTACCCTGGTTTATAAGCTCAGAGTAAGGCACAATACGGGCATTACGGGGGTCCAACAATCCGCTTTTCACATTGGGTAAGTCCATAGCTTTATTTGCCGTTTCATCATCTAGAAGGCCTTTAGAGACAGCCTCACTCAGAGTAAGCCTGCTTTTTGATGCATCATCATAAATGGAACCTGTAGATGCTTGAAGAAGTGAAGCATCTGGGTCTAAATTAAATGGTTCCTGGCCCATGAAAGTCTTTTCCAGTGCTTTTAACTTTGGAGCAATTGTGTGATCCATGAGCCCCAGGTCTAGTGCATCCACAACAGTGAGGCGAACACCAGAGCCATGATGCACAATGCCACCTTCTGCAATCTGCTGACTTAAAATCGTGTGAGCCACATCTTGACCAATTATGCCAATCTGAAGGGCTTGTTCCAGTGGGACTGGCTTTTTGGTTTTTGGGTCCACCACCCCTTTCATTTGTAACTGTAGCGCCAACTTGGTATGCATTGCATTTGGATCTGAACATTTTCCCCGACATGACTTTTCTAATGCAAGAAGCTTCTCCTTCCTACCCTCTTCAATCAACCCAAGGTTGGCTGCAAGGGTAACTGATACCTTCTTGTCTCTTTGCAGGTCAACTATTCCCCCTGACACGACCTGGGCTTCAAGGAGACGAGTAGCTGTATCAGAGTCCAACAGGCCTGCTTCAGCAGCATCCTTAACTGAGCAGAGCCGACCATGCTCCACATCAATTACACCGGCTAAAGTCTTTTCTGAATGAAATGCACAGGTCATCAAGTTCTCATCCAATAGGCCTTCTTGCATCACATCCTCAACACTAAGTGACTTACAGGCATTAATATCCAGAAAACCATTAAAGAGACCAGCCTTTTCCATAAGCTTAATAGCAGTGTGCCCTGGAAGCAAACCCTGTGCCAGAGCTTTATCCAAGATAACTTTTTGGCCACCTACAGTTACAAGACCACCTTGTTGCAGTTCCATAGCCATACTCTCAAGCTTCAAATCATCATCACTTAGTTCCAAAGACAATGTCTTCATTTCTGAAGGGTCTAATTTCTCATCTTTATCAGGTTTATCAAAAATGTCTTCATTCACCTCTTGTTCAACCATCTTCTTTAGTTCTTCCGCTGACTGTTTTGCTGTCTTGTCTTCATCTGACATGATATTTAGCTGATCATATTGTCCTAATTTGACAGTATCTTGTATTGAAGGTTGTGCACTGCTTTCACCCATGTCACACAATTTTTGTTCAGTCACCTCTAGAAATATCCCACTACTCTCTGCTTGTTCTAGCTCAAGTGTTTGCATATTTTTAGATTCATTTTGTGTTGAATCTATAATTTGATTTTGAGAGAGCAACCCGCTATCTGATATAGACTTTGGTAGGGTTGAGCTTGTATGCAAAGGCACTATTAAGGTTTGGGCTGTCCCTGTTGATGGTGCAAGATGCTCCTCTGCCCTTTTTATAGTCTCACCCATATCAGTCTTCTTGTTGGCAATTTGTTTTGTTTTAATCTTGGGTTCATCATATTGATCAGATGGCAGAACTTTTTTTCGCCAATACTCTTGTGAAGGCTCTATAAATGCTCTTTCTGCGCTTGTCAAGGTTAGAAGTTCTTCCTTTGATTCTTTTATAGTCTCACCCATTTCAGTGTTCTTCCAGTCAATTTCATCTTTTTTAATCTTAGGTTTATCAAATTTTTCGGATGACAGAACTTTGTCTTGCCAGACCTCCATTAAATTTCCCTCTGTGCCTGTCAAGGGTGCAAGATCTTCCTCTGCTCTTTCTATCCTCTCACCCATACCAGTGTTTTTGCAGGCAATTTTACCTTTTTTTACCTTGCTGGCAGTTTCATCTTTTTTAATCTTGGGCTCTTGATAATGTCCTGATGACAGAACTTTCTCTTTATGTAAAGGCTCTATAAAAGCTTTGGCTGCTCCTGTCAAGGGTGCTAGAGCTTCCTCTGCTCTTTCTATTCTCTCACCCATTCCAGTGTTCTTGCAGGCAATTTTACCTTTTATAATCATTGGTTCTTCATATTGTCCTGATGATAGAACTTTCTCTTGCCAAACAGCTTCATGTGTAGGCTCTATAAATGTTCTTTCTGAGCCTGTCTCCTCTTGTCTTTCGATTGTCTCATCCAAGTTAGTCTTGCTGGCAGTTTCATCTTTTTTAATCTTGGGCTCTTGATAATGTCCTGATGACAGAACTTTCTCTTTTAAGTTCTCTTTATGTAAAGGCTCTATAAAAGCTCTTGCTGCACCTGTCAAGGGTGCTAGAGCTTCCTCAGCTCTTTCTACTCTCTCACCCATACCAGTGTTCTTGCAGGCAATTTTACCTTTTTTAATCGTTGGTTCTTCATTTTGTCCTGATGATAGAACTTTCTCTTGCCAAACAACTTCATGTGTAGGCTCTATAAATGTTCTTTCTGAGCCTGTCTCCTCTTGTCTTTCGATTGTCTCACCCAAGTTAGTCTTGCTGGCAGTTTCATCTTTTTTAATCTTGGGCTCTTTATAATGTCCTGATGACAGAACTTTCTCTTTTAAGTTCTCTTTATGTAAAGGCTCTATAAAAGCTCTTGCTGCTCCTGTCAAGGGTGCTAGAGCTTCCTCTGCTCTTTCTATTCTCTCACCCATACCAGTGTTCTTGCAGGCAATTTTACCTTTTTTAACCATTGGTTCTTCATTTGGTCCTGATGATATAACTTTCTCTTGCCAAACAACTTCATGTGTAGGCTCTATAAATGTTCTTTCTGAGCCCGTCTCCTCTTGTCTTTCAATTGTCTCACTCAAGTTAGTCTTGCTGGCAGTTTCATCTTTTTTAATCTTGGGCTCTTCATAATGTCCTGATGACAGAACTTTCTCTTTTAAGTTCTCTTTATGTAAAGGCTCTATAAAAGCTCTGGCTGCTCCTGTCAAGGGTGCTAGATCTTCCTTTGCTCTTTCTAATGTCTCACCTATTTGAGTGTCTATACAAGCAATTTTACCTTTAATAAACTTGAGGTTATCAGGTTTTTCTGGAGACAGAATTTTCTCTTGCCAGTCTTCTTTATTTGAGGGCACTATAAAGGGTCTGTCTTTAACCGTCAAGTGTGGAAGATCTTCCTCTGCTCCTTCTATAGTCTCAACCATATCAGCCTTCTTGCTCTCAATTTCATCTTTTTCAATTTTGGGTTCTTTATATTCTCTTGATGACAGAACTTTTTCTTGCCAAACCTCTGCATGTGAAGGCTCTATAAAACTTCTGTCTGTATCTGTCAAGCATGCAAGATCTTCCCCTGCTCCTTCTAAAGTCTTACCCATGTCAGTGTTCTTGCTGTCAATGTCATCTTTTACGTCTACATAGTCTCTCGATGACAAAACTTTTTCTTGCCGAATTGCTTCATTTGAAAGCTCTATAAAGGCTCTGTTTGTTTCTGTCAGCGGTGCAAGATCTTCAGTTTTTTCTATTGTCTCTCCTATATCAGTGATCTTGCAGGCAATTTTACCGGTTATCTTGGGTTGTCCATACTCTTCTGAAGACAGACATTTCTCTTGCAAAACCACTTTATGCAAAGGCTCTATAAAGGTTCTTTCACTGACCCTCAAGGGTGCAAGATCTTCCCCTGCCACTGTAGTCTCTTCCATATAAGAGTCCTTGAGGTCAATTTTATATTGTACAATTTTTGGTTCTTCAATTTCTTCCAAATCTTCTTCAATCCTGCTCATAGCCATGCTGTCCACTGTAACTCTAATGTTGTCAGAGATTTTGTGTTGGACTAGTCTGGCAAGGTTTGTGGTTTTAACATTTTCACATATTAGTTCTACCAATTTTGGTTCTAGTAGTACTAGGCGTTCTCCTGAGTGAGCATCAATGTAGCTGTGTGTCATCACTTGAGTGAGAAGGTGGTTTTGAACCTGCTCTTCTGACGTGCCTTCCTCTGTGATGGAAAAGTCATGATTGATATTTGCATGTGAGGCAGGGGGTGATGACGAATAGGCAGATCCTGAACTCAATCGCTTCATATATGAGGAACTTGACTGAGTCAAATGGGGAAGGACATCTGGAACCTGGGTCTGTTTTAGGATCTCCACTGCCTGAGGCTGAAGTATCTTCTCAGCTTGATGCAGAGGGACCACCTGTCCACTCTCAGGCAGATATAATGCACCAACAGAATGACGTTTTCTCAGGGCTTTTGCAGCAAGCTCTCTATTGACAACACCCTGCTGAAGTGCCTCGCTTACAGGAAGCAGCTCTCCTGATTCTGGCCACAGTATTGCCATAAAAGACTGGAGAGATTCCAGTACACGTAAGGCTATGCGCGGAGAGAGGAGGTCTCTTTGTATGGCCTCATCCAGCTCTAAACGGTCCCCACTGACTGGATCTATTATTCCCCCTGCTTGAAGCTGTCGTGTCATAAGGGTGCAGGCCAAGTCCTGATCCATCAGGCCATGCCGGACAGCCTCATTAACAGTCAATCTGTGTCCTGACCGGGGGTCTGTGATACCTCCAGCAAACAACTGAGCCTCTAGAAGTCGAACTGTGACATGACGGTCAATGAGCCCCTCTTGAACAGCACGGAAAATTCCCACCTTTCTGCCAGAACCTAAGCAGACAGTTCCTCCTGGTTTCTGTTTAACTGGAAAAAAGCGCAGACCTGTCTCCTGATTGAGAACACAACGCTGTTGAAAGTCAACCAGACTTAATTTTTCCGCTGTATTTGGATCAATAAGTTCTCGTCGTTGAAGACAGGACTGCAGCTTTTGGCAAAGATCGGTGGACAGCAATCCCTTCTGCCTTGCATTATCCAGGCTGATCATTTCTCCATCTGAACCAACTTTCAGGCCACCAGTGCTTATCTGCAGCTCAAGTATACGGAGCCCCACCAGCTCCTTTGTGACACCTTCTTTCAAAGCAGTGGCTACTGGTAATTCCTGACCCTCTGCACATTTTGCTGTGTTGACAAGCGCAGTCTCTAACTCTTCCAGTGATTGGTAGGTATGTTTATCAATCAAACCACTGGAAAGACCCTTATCTAATGACAGGTAATCAGGGGAGTCAGGCTGAAATAGGCCACCCATGACAACCTGTGCCTCTAACAGTACATGACAGGTGTCTTGATCTATGAGGCCACGCTGTGCTGCCTGAAAAACTGGAAAGGTTTCCATGGTGCCAAGGTCAATTACTCCAGCGATGACTTCTTGATCCTATGGAAAGATAAAAATTATAATTTTAAGAATAGTTCTTACTTAATTTTTTAATTCACAGTTTAACTAGGAGGAAAAAAGAAAAATGCCCATCACCTTAGTTGAAAGTAAATTAAGTCAACATAAAAAGAAATCACCATCTTGATACAAACATTCATGCATTTATTCATGAGCATAAAGAAAAATGTACAAAAATTGCAAGTAGGTTTTTTTTTTATTATACACAAAAAAACATAGCAGCACAGCATTGCAGTGTGCAAAAAATATGCAAAAATGCACAAACTGAACGCTAAAAATACAAGAGGCCAAAGAAAAGAGAAAACAGACAGAAATTTTAAGAACATATTGCTAGGTCAGAAAGAAAGCAACAGTAGGAGAGAAAGCAAGCACTACTTACCGTGTGGGGTGGTATGCACACACACTGATAGACCGAGGGTTCGGCGGTTTGAGACGCGATAGGGTGAGAAGCCGGATGTTAGCGATCTGCATGCCACACTCCAGCTGCCTGATATGCTGCCCGGGACTGACTAACAGACTATTTTCATACCTCTATTACCTATTTTCATATGCATTGTTTTTTCAAATATGCTTTGAAACTTACCTATTAATGTGATCTTGGTTGGTAAATATACATTTTTAATTACTAATCAACTAACATTCAGTTTTTTCTTATTCCGAATTCGCCCGGCAGCTGTTAGTGATTTTGAAGCAAAATGCTGATTATATTTCACAAAGAATTACAGTATTAAAAACATGGACTGAAAACAGACAATATCACACATACAGACACACAAACATATAGCTGTGATCTGGACACATCATGCTCAAACAGTGAGGTGGAGGTTTAGCTGGCTTTTTGTGCTCAGTCTATACCAATCCCTAAGAAAATATTTTGACCACTGCTTTCTTATAAATATATCTTGTTTATATCTTTAACTTTTGGCCATTCAAACACAAACACACCATTGTACAAACAGTGATCACTGCTTAATGACTGATTTATGTATGAGTGCACAGTTCTACACAATGTTTGTGGCAGCATATGGCAACAAAACAATATGAATGTAATGACTTTTATTCCTTTACATTAATATGTTTATCTGTGCTTTATTCAAATGAAATGTAAAAATGAAAAAAAGAAAAGAAACCTACAATTTGAATGTTCAATGGACACTAAAGCGAATATGGAAGTGGTTTCTGATGCCATAAAGCTATTATCACACTATTCTACTCTAATGAGCAGATGAGTTGCATTTAAGCAGATGAGCTTGATTAATATGACAAATAAAGATGATGTGGGTGACATGATATCAGGCATGTTGTATAAAATGGGAAATGATTTAGATTTCACACCATGCTATTAATTTTTTATAACTGTTAAATAAGACAAATGTCTGTGTGAGATGTATGAACATGGTGATGAAGGTTAAACCACACGTGACAGGCAACACAAAAAACACAAAACTGATTCACTCGCTCTAGCTCACACATACACACTGCTATAGCATTTCAATAGCACACTGACAATACTTGACCATAACAAAGACCATTATTTAAAGCAATATATTTCAGAAGCATTGCTTTAACACACGCTTTTTGCTGTTGAAGCTCGCTTTGGCAAAGTTGAACACTGTTGTCACTGGTGAGTTCCCAATGGCCATCTAACTTTACCTTGCGCTTCTCCTCTTTGGCTAGCTGCTCCTCCAGTTTTTGCAACTGTGCGGCAGAACTGTCACACAGTTGAGTGTAGGTGGCTGTCAGCTCATCCAGCTGGGAGACCACCTGGGCACGCTCTTCAGAAGATAGCCTAAAGATATATGTGCTTAATTAATACAAATGTGTGTTTGTGTTTAAGCGCATGATTATTTAACATTTACTTTAGAGGTGGATGTGAACATATAGTGTAGTTGTTCACAAACTATGATACATAAAGCACCCCCAAGTGGCCAGTGTTGTTATTGTTAACTAAAACTATTAAAAATCCTATTTGTTCATTTAAATAAAGCTGAAATAAAATAAAATGTACAATATAAATATATTAGATGAAAAACATAAAATATAAAAATAAAAAACCTTTTAAAAATGAAAATTAGAAAATGTTGCTTTGGCAACTAACTGAAAATAAGTTTAAGTGCAAGAAATTTCCCATGTATAATTAATTTATTTCAAATTTCTTAATCATTTACAATTTTATTTCAATGCAAAGCCCTGTCTTTATTCCACTGTATCTTCTGAAAGTCTATTTCTTGTTGTATCATTTTTTTTATAAGAAAAAATTATAAGACTATAAGTTTAATTTGACAAAAAAAAGTTCTGACATCGAATCTGACTTGTTAGCACTTGATTTGAAATGTCTGAGAACTGCTGTCTGAATGTGTTGAAGGTTGTATAGGGCAGACTCACTTGCTGGCCTGCTTTGACATCAGGAAGACTTGGGTGCTCCTGATAGCTTCAGCAACTTCCTCTTTTTTAGCTGATAACTGCTCACTAATAGCCTAGAAGTGAGACAGAAACAGTATTTTTTTCAAACCCGCCTAACACATACAATACACTCAGTGTTGATCGATGCACTCCTGTCCTAAAAATATATAATTTTCTAATATTTAACACTCTAATCTTACCTGCTGTGCAGTAAGTGATGGCTCAGCAGATCTGCCAGCACGCTCCTGTAGGCCCTTGACCCAGCCAAGCAGCTCTGAGACCTGCTCCACTCGTGCCTGCCTCTCCTCTTCCACCTCTTTCTGTACCATAGAGGGGAAACATTTTAATTAACCATACAGCAGATGATAAAACCTGATGTTGTCTTTATTATGTGCATACTTGTAGGCATTTATATGAGAAAAATATACAGTCTCTTCTAAAATCTAAGCTAAAAGTAGGATCCGTAGTAAGCATGATAACACACCTCTTCCTCCTCCAGTCGTCGTAGGGCATCACTGATATACTTTACATGTTGCGTTGTCAGGGTAACCAGAGCTGTGTAGCGTGTGCGTAAATCCATAAACTAAGACGAGTAGAAAAATGTCATTAAAGCATTTAAGGTCAACACAAAAAGCAACATAACCATCAAATTAATGTCCTGGTTTCCCTGCATTTACCTCCTGTGTGATGACATCTGATGAAGAGTGCATCCTCCTCCTCTTCACAGGGGACTTCTGGGTTGATTCAACAAAAGCTCTGAACGTCATAAGTTGGAGTTCATAGTCCTAAGGCATACATAGAAACAGGGTTATTATCGTTAACTAAAACTATTAAAAATATTCCTGCTGAAATAAAATATAATATAAATATTAGTTGCTTAAAACTTAAACTAAACAACAATTTCAAATGTTGCCTTGGCAATAAACCGAAATAAGTTGAAGCACTAAAATTATTAACTGGAAATAAATATGAACTAAAACTGAAACAAAAACAAATTAAAACTAAATGGCAATATTTAAAAGAAGAAAAACCCCCCGAATAAAATGACAAAAGCACATAATGAAAAATTAGCATGAAAACTAAAATAATATGAAAATAAAATATCATTAAAATAGTAATAAAACTATAATAAAACTAAAATTATACTGCATAGAAAGACATCGTACAGTATGAAGAAATGTATTTTTTGTGAACCAAGTGTTCATGTTTCCATTTCTCCATGATGACTGGCAGTAAGCATTAGCCGACACTGGTCCCTGATGCTTACCTTAACAGCAGCGGAGTACTGTTTAGAGTACGTCTGGCACTCATCCAGTTTGACCTGGTTCTGTTCGATCTCAGCCACCAAGGCCTGCAGAAGAACAGATATGGAATCAAACACTGATTTGTTTTGCAACACTTGGAAGTATTCATCAATATCAGTGTCTTCTCTCACCGTTTGCTGTGCGAGCTGTTCTGACAGAGCTCTGCTGTCTGTCTGCTCGGGTTGTGTGTTCTCCTGTTTTTCTGTGGTCTCCTCTATCCAGCGGATGAGAGAGGTGTGGCCTTCTCTGTACTGCTGCAGCACTGAACCCAACACCACAAGATCCGCTTGCCTGAAGGACATCACGTTTCGTTTTACAATCTGGAATATTACTGAATATACTGGTAGACATCCTCTCTCTGTCTCCCATCTTTTCACTTCTAAACAACTAACCTTGTCTCCATTTGCCTGTGCACTCCGCTCCACCTCTCTGTGAGTTGGTGTGCTTTCTCCTGGTAGCGGTCCAGTTCAGGGCTGCGGTCAGTGTGCAGCTGGCTGAGCTGGTTTCCGAACTCTTTAGCCTGCTGGACCTCTAAACTCAGACTCTGAAATATGGGATCCTGTTCTTCCAGCTCTGAATGCCAGTTCTGCAACATTGTGAAATACAGAGTATAAAATACAATCAAAACGGCTAAGTTGCCTATCCACTGTTTTTTTTCAAACAACAGACCAGAAGTCATTAATATCCAATACAGAGTAGTACAGGAGCTGTGTGGAGTTATGATTTGAGCTTCAGATTTTGTTCAAATATTTGAACTTTTGCAGTTAGACCGTATGTGGCTACATGACTGGATGTGATTGTAATCAAGAATATGGAGCAGGAGGTGAGAATTACCTGTATTTTTGCACTATTCTTTAAACACTATTTCAGTAAAATGGGCAGTTATGAATAATTATGGCCGAAATAAGTATTTTATAACTAGATAACTACACTGTAAAAAATGATAGGATCAATAAGTTATGATAACATATGTTTTTAAGTTAATTTAACTCATCAATATAAGTTAAGCAATTTCAAATTTTTAATTTAAGTTATACAAGATTCAAATTAAAATTGTAAGTCAGTTTAATGTAAATTGCAAATAGCTTTCACTTAATTTAAGGGGGCAGCAACAGAACTTAAGTTTTTAAGTTGAAATAGGTTGACATTTTTCAGTGTATTTACATTGATTAGCCCTAGAAAACCTAGTATGATTGTCTTTCACATTGGCGGTCATTTGTTTTGTGTGGATATATTCCTACTAGGGGTGAAACGGTACACGTATTTGTACCGAACCATTTCGGTACAGGACTTCCGGTACGGACCAGTGCACGTGTGTACCGAATGCAAATCGTTGTCATTTAGGAATAAGTTTTGTGGGTGTTTGAGTCGAAATCGCAATCCTTTAACCTCCTTATATCTGGGACCATTTTTGGGGATTTCCACCTGGATTTGGCCTACCCAAATTGAAAAGCTTCCCATACCCACATACAGTGGTCTAAATACACATTTTGGTGTAATTTTACAGGAAACCCTTTGAAGTTATATAAAACACTGCTAAAAGTGATACACATTTAAGTATATGTTGTCTGAGCTGTAATAACCCCATCCCAAACTTTTGATTTATTTTTTGGTTAGAAATTAATTTTTGAAAGTGTATAACTCAGGTCGTGTGTGCTCTAGCGCCCTGTTCACTGTTGGCTATTTCCACTAGATGGCAGAAAATACTGGATTTCTTTTTTTGTCTGTATCATGTTGTATGCAAGATTTATTCAAATGAATCTGAAGGGAGGAATATTACCTTTTTTTATGTAATTTCCACCTACCCAAATCTCTCCAATATACAAGTCTCCCCATATACCATATACAGTGGTATAAATGCAATATCCCAGTCACAATTTTTTTTTTCCAGTGTTTGCTGACAAATGCTGGAAACAGCCAAAACTGTCTGCATGGTGCTAGAGCACACAGGGCCTGAAAATATACACTTTCAAAAATTAATTTATAAGCCAAAAATTATTTTATAACCAAAGAAATCAAAAAGTGCCTTTTTTATGGGGGTTTATTACAGCTCAGACAACATATACTTAAATGTTTATCACTTTTAGCAGTGTTTTATGTTACTTCATAGGGTTTCCATGTAAAATGACAACATTGTGTATTTAGACCACTGTATGTGGGTATGGGAAGCTTTTCAATTTGGGTAGGCCAAATCCAGGCGGAAATGGTCCCAGAGTGATGCATATCTCCAGAAAGTAGACATTCTAAGCTTTCAAATGGTACCATATATGAGGTCAGAGCTCCTCCACAGACATTTCAAATTTAAAGTATATACTTGATGACGTCATTCTGGACCCTTATCAGGGTCCTTGGAGTCTAAGGTTAACGATTAATCATGCAGCTCTAGTTGAGATATTAATCAACTACCAGCTAAGAATGTGTGAAGTGTGTGTGTCTCACCTTTAACTGCTCTCCCAAGGCTTGTACTGCAGCAGTATCAGCAGGCACAATATCCTCTTCACTCAGTCGACTCTCATACTTTCTCACTTGACTTTCTGCAGCCTGCAGGCTTCTCATCAACACATCTACCGTCTTCAATCTGGCAGATGCAGAGAAATAGACACTCAAATCATGTTTGTTGTTAAGGCTAAACAAGGCTTGATGACTATTTAGGGTAGAGTACATGCACATATAATTTGAAATGCCTTTGTGCACTTACTTTTGCAGATAAACGGAGGAGAGGGAGTTGAGTTTGTCTATGTGCTCTACAGCCAGGTTGAGCTCAGAGCGTAGGACAGGCACACTGGAAGAGGTAGGCTTCTCCTCAAAGAAGCTCACACAGCGACGCGACACCTCACCCAAATCTGACTGAAGACCCTTTAAATCCTGCTGTAGCTTCTGCAACACCATTAAAAGATTCTTCAGATTAGATTTATAAAGAATTAAATTAAAATGACTTTTGCAGCTTTTAGTCCATGTCTGTTAGACTTGAGATTAGCATATAGTTTGTTTTATCCAAAAGTTGTCCAAATTAACTTGCAATCAAGAGACATATTCAATTATATATATATTTATATTATCATTTCTTATTTTAATGGGACATATGTCAACAAAAGAAAAAAAAGCTGTGCTCATAAAATCATTTAATAAGGAAATAAAAATAAATTATAGCAATACAGATATATTTAAAATAATTAAAATTTTTTCATTAATAATACAATAATGAAATATATAAACACCAAACCTAACAAACATGACAAAAGCACATAGAATTGCTACTTAAACTAAAATTGAAAACAAAAATAAAAGCTACTTCAAAACATTAAATACTATAAAAGTCTATAAATAATACTATAAAACTTTAAATTATTTAATCAGTGTCAGTAACACAAACTGCAAAAAGCTTTTTTTTGTCGAATTTACAGTATTTTCAATGAATGTAGATACCAATTGGACCAGTTTATGTTTGTATATCAGCTAAAAGCTATAGTACAGATTGACCACTGACTGACCAGTAGAGGGAGTAGTTGTGTGGATCAGACTCACCTCTTGCTCTGCTATGTGAACTGCATTATCTGCGACATCTCCTGATATTGTGCTGGAGTGTGGAGTCTGTATGCCACGCATCAGCCTGCTCTCTGCGTCCTCTAGGTGCGACTTGATGCTCTGCAGCTCTGAGAGGTAAGCACGAGAAGCCAACTCATCCTTCTCCACTGCAAGACAAAAAAATAAATACTAAAGCACCATGTCCTATGTTTCATAACATGATTAATACACACAAATACAGTAACCTTCTTACCAGTCTCCAAAGAGACCAGCAGCGTTTGGCAATGTTCACGGCAGTTCTCAGCTTCTCTCTCCAGCTCTCGCCTTTCAGTCGGTGTGAAAAGTGCGCTCTCACGACTATCCGTAAGGAAGTCGGACAAGTGGGCATCCAGGTTGTTTAAAGTCTGCTGCCTCTCTGCTGGGGCCTGCAAGCGCATCTAGACAGACAGATGCATGCTTATGAATAACCTCTGAAAGAGTTCCAATTAGAGAGGGAAATTGAATGAACTTTGGTACTAACTGTGTCCAGACTCCATGAAGAGATATTTTGTACGTCTTTCTGCAGGTAGTGCCAGGAGACTACGCTCTTCATGTTAACATGCAGCTGGTGCCATAGAGACATGACGTTCTGGTACATCTGCTCCATTCTATGCCCAGATAAAAACAATATGATTATCTTATATAGTTGTTTATGCAGAAACAATACAACATCAAAATGTATGCTTTCTTGTTAAATATCCCTTGTGTTATAGTGCACAATATTCATCATTCAAAATAAATAAAGCAGTATTTTTCCAAAACAACATGAGCGGTGTTTGCCCCAGTGTTATTTTAGTTTTATTTATATACTGTTATAGTATTTATTAATAACATTTATTTTTATTTCAGTTTTAGAATTTTTTTGTACTTTAACTTATTTTCAAGTTATTTTGCTCAAGTCTTTTTTTATGTTTATATTTTGATTTTAATTTTATATTTATTTCAATTAATGGAAACGGTTGTTTTAGTTAACAATAACAACACTGGCTTGCCTGTGCAAAAATTGCCACTAAAATGCTAGGGTTGTACATACACAGTTGCTAGAATTGCTAGGTGGTTTCTAGGGAATTCTGGGTGGTTACTTACTGGGCCAAACGTTACATAAACATAGCACATTATTTCTATGCCGTATGTGATTCCTGCATGTGTGTGAGACTCTCATTAACGTGTTTATTAGGAACATTTAAGGATCTGTGTACTGTACCTGCTGGCAGTGTCGATGGCTTCCTGATTAGGGGGTGGAATGGTGAAACACACAGAAGGCACCATGGCCTCATTTCCTGTAGGACTGATGACCTTCCACTTAGTCCTCTGAGAGTTATCCTCCAATACACATTCCTCTCCTTTGCCAATTGTGATCTGAGAAAGAGAGATAGAGATAGAAAGAAAGTGATAGAGAAAAAGGCATGGAAAAAACATAACGGGTAAGAAAGAGAGGGGGGGGGGAGCACAAAAAAAAACATAACTGATGGTCAATGTTGATTAAAAAGTAAAGGGATTCAAAATATCAACCAAAGGATGAGGAATAAAATGTTAATGCTAATGGCCTTCATATGAGTTGAATTACATGAAATATGAATTTCATGAAATAATGCCTTACTATGCTAACATATCTTTACAACTGGCAAAAAACAAACAAAAAAACAAAAACAAATTAAGCTCTTATCTTGTTCACTTTATGTCAAATTACAGTTGCTTTTTCAGCCTAGCTTTGACCAGGCTAACATGAAAGCTAAGTGCCATCATTAACCCTCAAGGCAACATAAAATTAAAAGCATTCGGAGTGATTTAAGCATATTAAAAATCAAAGAGAAGATGTGAGAGCACTTTCTAGTGCCCCACCTCAACTCTCACCCTATCCCCTTGCACACAGAGAACATTAAGCTTTTTTCTATATTACGTAAAGATACTAAATTAAAACTAACAGAGGGTTACCACGTTTGTGACTAATAGAATTAAAATGACAAAGCAAGTCAACATGCAACATGCTCCCACCATGGAAAATTGATGATATTTTGGGCTGGGATAATAACGCCTAATACATAATATATATGCGCTATTTCACATTAAGAGTGTATAGGACGCCTGAGGTAAAGCAGGGGTCCCTTGTGTGCAGGGCCAGGCCAGAGAGCAAAGGTCAGAGGAGGAAAACGGTCGGCAATAGTACCTGAGAGTTGGCCTTGCCCAGCCCCGAAGACACACATAAAGAGGGAGGGAGAAGGAAGGGAACAGAGAGAAAAAGATGGGGTTAAATGGAGGGATAAAGGAAAAAGAGGAGGATTTGGGGAGGGCAGAGAAAAGGGGGGTAGGAAGGGCATAGGGAGGGAGAAAGAGATTACTTTTGGGCATTTAGCAGACCTCGTCTGACTGAAATAATGTGATCAGGAAAAGAAATGGGGCCACAGCTGTGAGAGTGATTGAGTGTTTATGAGTATTCTGCATAAAAATGAATACTCAATAAATGTCAGCCTATTATTTCATCATTTTAATTAAGTAGAGTATGAGAAATGTGTGAATGAAAAGCAACGAAATGGCAGATTAGATATGCTACAGCAGGTTTGTTCATCACTCATGATTTGCCACACCTCCACTTTTCTAGGATTCTTTGCTTACAGCTAAATTGGCACACACAGGACAGATCCTCTGTATACATCTTGGTCGGCACCATTTCCCCTTATACTTGCCTTCACAGCTCCAGGGTTGTTTATGACTAAATATGTGCAGATGGTCTCTGGCTAGCACCCTGAGTGGAGCAGAAGATGAAAGCTAAAAGATGGTTTTCAAGTGGGGTAGGATTGGGACACAAACGTAAAGCTCTGAAAAACTGAATTAGGATCACATTTATTTTCCAAATATGATCTTAGCTCAGTTCTTAAGAGCATGAGGATCAATGCAGGGTTGTGATGTGATAAGGTAAGGCAAAGTGAGTAGGTTGTGATGGTGAGATATCTGGAGAGTGTTATACCTCTATTTGTCGGTAGTCACAGATGGCACGGATGGGCGTGGTGGTGCCCAGGTTACTATCTGCACTGCGTGGGCGGAGCTGGACCACAGACTTGGCCCGGCCTACAAGGCTGGCCACTGTGCTGCGGTATTCAATCAATTGTTCTTTCTCCTCCTGAAAATTAAAATAAAATAAATAAGAAAGACAAACAAGCAGTCCAACAGTTAACCAGTGCTGGGGGTAATGTAATCCGATTACTTTTTAAAAAAAAAAGTAATGAGTAAAGTAACGCATTACTTTTAAATGTAAAAAAATATCTGATTTACTTTTTCAAATAAGCAATGGGACTGACACACTCCTGTCCCCATGTTGAGAGCAATCGTGGGTAAAGTACAGAAGCGCGTGTGCGCTGTGTAAACATTGTTCATTGTAGCTCTATACTAATGTGAACATGAATTTACTCATCTCACTTGCACAAAAAAAAGATTCAGTATTCCTTAAAATGAAAAAAAAAAAAAAAACATGAAATGCAAACTCAAAATATTAGGCAAACCTGCAATAATACAATTTTAAATAATACTAATACTTTATGTATTTAACCTCACTTTATTAACCAATTTCTTCGCTGTTGACATTTGATGATCAAAATGAAGCAAAAATGACATTTGTGTGAAAGGTCAAAAATGTCACTTTTGGTATAAAAAGGCCTTTAAATTTGCTAAACATATAACTTTTTTTAATTAAAAAACAAACAAACAAGCCCAGCAGAGAACAGAAAAGTAGCGTAACACATTTTTACTTTCCTGAAAACGTAACCATGTAATGCAATTCGTTATTTTTAAGGGAGTAACACAATACTGTAGTGCATTACTTTTAAAAGTAACACTGTCCCCAACACTGCAGTTAACAAAAGTAAAAGATGCAATTACTAAAGGAGTAATTCGATGTTGCACTATTAGCGGCTTAAATTAATTAATTCTGTGAGCAAACGTGTCTAAAAAAATATTGTTCAATAAATATTTAAATGCATTAGAACATAATTCTTTAATTCAGCCTCTGCAAAGTCCTCATAATTGGATTTTCTCCATTATTACTTGTATTTCCATACTAAATGTTAGATGAACTGTAACTGAAATGTGCTTTCATGATAACAAATATTCATTTTCTCTCACAAAAATATATTAATGACTTTCGAAATATCTTTAAGAACATAAAAGGTCATCACTGATATTCTTCCCTGGGTTATTATTTGCTAAGCTTTCATTGTACTAAAATTAATGAGTATGTGGTATGACACTTCCATGAACGGCTCATGAGGGATTCATTAGTGCTGGCATTGGGAAGCAGAGCTGACTGGAAGATCAGGAACACAATGCTCTCTGCAAGAATTTAACACAGTATTAAATTTGACTGCATATCAACATGGGGTTGAGTTCATCAAAACCATATAGGTTTTATTTGAAACCTTATTTGAGGGATATCAACTGGCACTATTTTTTTGTTCTGGGGATGGGGCATATGTCAAATTCTTAATTAAAATCATCTCCTAGTGAGAGCTGGAGACAATATAGAACACATACAGACACAAATAACTGTTTATGTCTAACAAAGATTTTAATTTTAATCTTATGCTCAATCATAAACAACTACTCAAACAAATGACTTGATCATGCTTGTTTAATTTTGTTAATTATGAACTAATGCAACTATTATTGAACTATTTCACTTCTAAATGTCATTGTTACATGCTGATTTTTAGTTTTTAAAGAAAACAAAACAAAACAATAACTAATAGCCAATATTTTATACAAATTTTATTGGAAAAAGTAGTAGGCACAGTACAAATATTAATAAAATCTAGTCATTTTTAATACTGTGAGAGCAAGAGAGAGTTCTAATGGCCTGGTGGGGATTTTACCAATTAATTGCAGTATTCAAATGGAAGATAATCCATCCCAGCTTCTATCTACTTTTTATTGCATTCATGCCATTATTTAACTGTAATGCCAGTGGGTATCTCTTCCTTATGGCCAAAGAGGATATGCCTATTGCTCTGCCTGCTCTTGTGCAAGCCCGCTCTCATGGTGCCATCTGTCATATGCGAGGACACACACTACCTCCTGTGCACTCATTAAGCTCAAAAATTCGAATTCCTAAACTAAGTATAAACCGTAAAATCTCCTATGAATAAATATAAAATATGTTTTAAAGGCTGATTGTGCATTGTGTGTGTGTGTGTATTAATAAGAGGGAAGACCCACCATGGAGTCCTGCAGAAGATCCTCCAATCTGCCAAGTCTGCTGTTTTTATCACAGGTGTACTGTCTCTTAATGGTGTCTTGTAGCTGACGTAGATAGCTTTCACAGTCCCGTGCGTCACTCATGAACTAAAAAAAGTGTAATTAAAACCCAGAAAATGTCATTTAAAGCAGAAAATGTATTCCATTGAAAAATTCCATTGAAAAGCATGACTCAGTACCTGGAAGTAGGCAGTGTTGTCCTTAATGTGCTGCTCCACGCATGTGCAGAGCTCTTTAATCCACTGCCACTGCGTCTGCAGGGCAGCACTGTAGGCCTATGATCAGATCAGGTCAACATGTCAGGATTGAGCACCAAATCTGTTTCAAACTATCTTTACTGTGTCTGATAATAATATACCGAGGTCACTGCGTGAAGATTTGTTCATATTAGTCAATAACTCACCTCCACTGTTTGTTTGGCTGGGTGGTTTTCTTGACACAGGTGGTCAGCGGTCTCTTGGAGGGAGTGCATCACTTCCTGCTTTTCTTCCAGCTCTGACCTCATGTCCTGAGAGAGGTTAAGGAGATCAAAAGATATTGCTCATGATATTGCAAATGTAATCTATTTTGTAAATGCATGTCATTGATTTAACTGTAAACAATTAATCCATGTCTGTTTCCTTTTTTCCAAAAAATTTTTTTGAAAGAAAAATCATAACTCTATCTTCTAGTTAAAACGACAATCACATC
This sequence comes from Gobio gobio, assembly GCF_949357685.1. Taxonomy (NCBI): domain Eukaryota; kingdom Metazoa; phylum Chordata; class Actinopteri; order Cypriniformes; family Gobionidae; genus Gobio; species Gobio gobio. The sequence continues at coordinate 14,587,953 of NC_137104.1, read as the reverse complement.
TCCAATCACTTAGTCGGCTTAAACTCTCCCTCTGCAAGCTCACGTTCATCTGCCTCTTTTTAGTGCAATGCCCACATTCAAAAAACTTACATTTCCAATTCAAGTACTTGGACTAAATCTTTTACAAGGACTAAATCAGAAAAAGGAACATATAGTGGCCAGAGGTAGTATAATGACGGAGTCTTACAGCATATTGCTCTCTTTTGGCAGCCATGTTGGTGTTGCTGTCACTCCAGTCGAAAGCCAGCTCCTCCTCCTCCCTCTCATTGAGCCAGATCAGCTCCTCAGTGCAGTGGGACACAAAAGCTCGAAGGCTCTCCAGGCAACGCAGTCGCCATGACGAATGTTCCTGGGACAACACAAAACAACATTTATAACACTGGCCATATAACGGGGGCAACTGCTCAGTGTGATGCTTTCCCCACGGAAAGCACCCTTGGTCTTTCAAACAATTGCATGTCTTCATGGAGAATTGATTTGGTTAAATTATGGAGACGCGTGTGGGTGTGGGTATATGTCAAGAGCAGGTGTTTTGCAGCAATCATATGGATGTCACACAAGCATTCTGTATTCTGCCTTTGTAAGGACGCACTCTGTCACACCCTGATGAGATTAGAGAACAGTAATATACATAATACTGAGTATAATGAACTCAAATACGCTCACAGATGTCTGCTTATCATAATTCTAAAGCAGGAAAAACTCACCAGCAGTTTGCAATACTGGTTCTCCAACTTGGACAGAGTCTCAGAGTAACTGCTACGTAAATTAGGTGAGACCCTTGACTGAAGGAGAGAGAAAATGAAGAAATAAATTATTCCTTGTGCGAAAGTGTGCAGTGCGCAATACATTGGGTCTTTAAGTCCATTCACACCAATTCTGATTAGGCTGGTTGGTTGTGCACGTGGCTAGTTTTTAAAATGAAACAATGCATGTAGACAGTGAGAGAAAGTCTAACTGACCAACCAGAACTGTTTTGTTTTTACATGTCATTAAAGCTGTGCATGTGTAAGTCACGACTGTCATTTTTAAATGGAACTCATTCAATATGACTAAACAACAACACCTACAACAATAATTATTATTATTATAAACATTGTATTATAAAAATTCAATTGTATTATAAAAATATATTTTGGTGGAAAACCACAGGAAGACCTTTTTAAGCTTCTCATTTGTTCATAACAGATTTATAAATTATTCTCTACATGATGCTGCCACACCATATCATGAGCTGCTCATGTGTAAATGAACACTCGTTTTACTCAACAAAAAAAAAGGGTACATCAGACTATAAATAAACATAATTAAATAGCAGCCGTTGCAATTTTTACTTGCATTTGCCACTCAGTGAGTGCAAATTTTGGACACTGTATACAACCATTCACGAGCTTCGATTGGTCACTTGCACTGATGCACCTAAATCATTTTTCCACAGTCACACAATAATTTTCGGTAACAAATTTCTGAATCTGATTGGAGTGCATTCCAGTTTGTGTGCAGTATGCACAAGACACTCAGTGAACAGCCTGCCTGCAGTCTGTGTACATGCTGCCTGAAGCGGAGATTATATCAGGATTGGTGTGAAAGGTCCTTTGATACCAAGACCTCATAGTTCATGTACCTCATAGTTTCGAGCCTCTTTGAGGCTATTCAGAAGATCCTCCACTGCTGTGTGAATGATGTGGTGGTCCTGCAGGTGCTGTTCTACAGATGGCAGATCAGAACCCCACTCAGCTCGCTCCAGGAGGTCCTGCGTCCCTTCAACCCATCCCAGCAGCTCATAGATGAAGCGCAGACTGCCTTCATCTTCAGAGGAAGACATGGCTACCAGATCTGCACGAGACATTGGCCGCCTGAGCAGGGATGCCGCAGCACCCACTGCTCCCAGTAGTGTCTGTGCTCCAAGTGTAGCCAGACCTCCTGGGGAACCCTTCTGACTCATGTGCTCTCCCAGCAGACCCCCCATGGAGAAATGACCCTTTCTGTATACACTGGCACACTGCAGGCGCAAAGAGACCAGCTCCTCCTGCAGACATGACACCCTACAAGAGAGAAATGATACAAATTATTGATAATAAATAAATGATACAAATATTTTATTATTATTAAAATATTGTTTCAACATTAGTAATATTAATAAATGTTTCTGAGCACCAATTTGATTTCTGAAGGATCTGGAGTAATGGCTGCTGAAAATTCAACATTGTCATCACAGGAATCAATTATCTTAGAAAATATATTAAAATAGAAAAAAAGTTATTTTAAATTATAATAATTTTTGACAATATTACTTCTTTAACAGTATTTCTTATCAAATAAATCGTCTTAGTGAGCATAAAAGACTGCTTTCAAAAACATGTAAAATGGCAATAGTATAAACAAAAAATATGGCTGATAATTAATTGTCCTTAAAATAATTGTGAATTCTAATTATGATAACTGTGATTATTGTTCACAGTAAAGAAATCGCTCCCTCTTTTCTGTCAATCATTTCATCGATTCTGTCAAAAATTCATCTTTATTAACTGTTAACAAGAACAAAATCATCCCATCCCTCTCTCTGGCTTGCTTTTCACACACATTTTTCTATTTTCCCTTTTCTCCATCTTACTTGAAAGCCAGCTGCTCCACTTGGTAGTACTTCTCGTCTCGAAGGACCTGCAGGTCAAGATGAAGCTGTCTGACTAGAGCCTCACAGTCCTGCAGATATAACCCTAATTCATTCTCACACCGCACTGGCTGCCCATTCTCTAGCTGAGACATGTCCTGAGGAAAGACAGGGGAATACAATGGCTCACAAAATATTTCTGAATGATAAATATCCAAGTTATTTCAAACTAAACTGGGTGATCTCAGATGACTTGTCAATCAATATATATCCTAAATATTTCAAGGCATCTAGTGTGTTTGACATGACATTCCAAATGGTCTTTTTTGTAACACCCCTTCTTTTGGGAAGGTGGCATGGTAATATTAATCTTCTACCATTTCATTCAATACTGAGTACTGGCCAGAGGAGAACTGGCACCCCGACTGAGCCTGGTTTCTCCCAAGGTTTATTTTTCTCCTTTAGGTCACCTGATGGTGTTTTGGTTTCCTTGCCACTGTTGCCTCTGGCTTGGCTTGCTCAGTTGGGAACACTAAATTTTTCCACTAAATATCCAAATAAATCGAATTATTAAACTAAATTAACCATATAAACTAAATTACTGATCTAAAGCCCACATTGTCACTGTATGATAATTGACATCACCGTTTTCTCCAGAACGGCTATACGGCTGAATAAAATTCTGTTGCATTATTTTCCTGTTTAACACTGTGAAGCTGCTTTGAAACAATCTGCATTGTTGAAAGCGCTATATAAATAAAGTTGACTTGACTTGACTTGACAGGCAGCAATAAAAATAGTTACATCTAATTAAAAACAGACTATTATACCCAATATGTGTGTTCTATGTTAACTTAGCAGCTAACATCAGTATCTAACGATGGCTATTTATAAAGCAGGCAGAGCTGCCGGATTTGAAGAGCGTTCCAAATCAGTCACTTATGAGCTTGCATTTTAGAAGGCAGTTGCCTATGTAGACAGAAGACTGCAAGGCAGCTTCCTAGTTTTTAGAAAAGAGCTTATGAGACAGTTCCCACAGGGAGATACTCATGTACTTACAGCCTGCAAAGTGTTCTTCGCCAGTGTGAGTTTTTCCTCACAATCTAGAGCCATGTTCTGGATCTTATTGGCCATCTGTAGGAGTAACTCCAACCTAAAAACAAAAAGTTGCATACAAAATACACATCAAAAATACTGAACTGCTGCGATTCTAAATGCAGCCATCGTCTTATATAGAAGTGGACTCTCTAACCTCTCCACAGCAGGCCTCAGTGCTTTCTCCCTCTCCAACATCTCCAGGATCAGTTTCCCCCATTCCTCCTCCAGATCATTAGGGTGTAGCCCTTGAGGCAGCTTAATGCGCCCAAACTCTATCCACGCCTAAACAACATCCACAAACATAGATCATGAAAAGAAGCTTTCCTAGTGTGTTTTCGGGTGTGTGCATGTGTTCCCCTTTATACTGTCAGTCTTCCACCTCTCCCACGTGGCTGCATTGCGCTCTACATTAGCCTGAATCTGTTAACGTGCAGCTCCACTGTGCCTCTTATGAACAGTGCTGTCTGCATTTAGCTGCAGAATCAAGGTCAGCCTCAATCTCTCTGTGTCTTATTGTCATTCTCTTTTTATCTTCGTAACAAGTGTCTCGTTCTCACCTCCATAAGCTTGTAAAGGTGCTGAATGTGGCTCTTCTCTCTTTCCTTTGCGGGGATCTCGGTTTCTTTGAAGTGGACATATTCATTGTAAAGTGCCTGGGGAAGAGAAGACTTTTGGTAAGCAGCCAAGTAAGATCAAATCAAACGGTGATTAGCAATTTAAGGCATCACAGGTTTGTTCTGGACATGAAGGCTGTTTAAAAAGGTAATTCCTTTTGCTGCTTACAAAGACACCTCTTTTAAGTATGTATTCTTCACAGAGAAGGCAATCCCAGAATGCACTGAAAAAAGATTTTTAAATTAACATTGTATTTAGAACTGAAAAGGATTGTGTATAAAAGTTGTGTAATTCAAAATTGATTATTTTGCCCAATATGTGTACACGTTGTGCATTTCCTTGTTTATTAGAAAAAATCAAGTCCTTCTTTGTGGCATATGGATTACTGCATATATATAGTGTCCCCAGAGTTTAGGGTCGCTATCTTGTGTGCACCAAAGCTGCATTTATTTGGTCAAAATATAGTAAAATATTGTGACATACTAATATAATTATAATGGCAAAGCTGAATTTTCAGCAGCTTTTACTCCAGTCAGTGTTATATGATCATTCAGAAATATCATTTTTAATATGCTGATTTGGTGCTATCAATATTAAAAACATTTGTGTAGCTTATTACTTTTGCTGAAACTGTGATACCTTTGACAAATAGAAAGAACTGAAATTATTTGAAATAGAATTTTGTAATTTTGTAACATTCTTTGATCTTTTTAATGTGTCCTTGGTGAATAATCTCGCTGAACACAAACTGAACGGTAGTGTAGGCAGTGAGGCAACTCACTAGATTGTTGCACAGAGATATTGTTTCATAAAATTCTCTCTTTAGCTACATCTATTTGTATTGCAGCTTTTTTCTTTCAACGACTCCGTTCCCTCATGTTTCTTACCTTGAGTTCCACAGGATTGTGGGGGAAGCTCCTATTGGCCATGAGGGCCATATGTTGCCTGGTCCACTGCAGCAGAGAAGAGAAGCCAGATTGGTACTCTGTCCATCGCTGGTCAATCTCCTGAACAACAGAAACCGCATGTAAGAAAAAAAGAAAAGAAGAAGACGACAAATTACAATGTGTAATTTGTAGGTACAAAAGTACAGTAGAAAGAGTGCACTGTGAAGTGATCATACTTGAGCTGCAATGCCTTCTCCACCCTCTGGGATCTTGGGGAAAGCATCATAGATGGAGGAGACGTACGTGATGACAGATTTCTCATCTGGCGACGGCACATCGACATCTGATAGAGTAGACAGAGGATAAATACATTGAGACAGCGAATGATGATCAAAGACAAATGGAGTTAAGCAAACAATAATTCTCATATGCGGAACGGATGAAAACTAAAGACAGATAAAACACTAACATTACCTTCAGCATCTAGAAGTCGTGTTACCCCTAACGACTCTGCAATCTCAAAGGCCTGTTCCAGGTTCTCACGGTTACTTTGTTGCGCAACCACTTCCATGTCAATCAGGTCCGGCCTAAAAATCACAGTGCCGTGAGATCACGAGTGTTGATGCCCTAATGTGCATCTATCCTTTTAAACTGAGCGCTCATTATATTTGAATGTGTGTGTGAACCTGTATCTGTGCAGAAGAGCATTGAACAAGCGTCCATTGCTCCAGCAGGAAGAGAAATTGGTACAGCGGAGACCGGGGTAGCCCTCTGTGGCCTGTTGACTCCATAAGAGCAGCTTCTCTTTTGCCGTGAGGTCACCTGACTCACCGCTCACATAGATCTCAGAGATCTGGTAAAGAGAAAAGGCTGACATTATAACTGAACCTCATTAAATGATTTCACTATGTAAAGGGGAACTGATTTTATACTTCTACTAAAAAGGTTGAGCATCACTTGTCTGTAAATGTATATTTTTAGGAGTAGTCTCTGGCTCTCTCACCGAGGCCCAAATGACCCGCAGCTAGGCCATGAACCTTTCACTTATCTTAATCCTCTACTTTTACTTCCTCTTCTTCTAGACAAAAGGAGTCAGTATCCGCAGTATCTGTCTGTGCCAGGCTCTAATCTGTATTCCTTTGTCATTCCTCTCGTATGCTACTCTTCGCATCCCTGCCTGTTTCCTTTCTCGCAGAGCTAGCATGGAACACTTAAAATCCTGGAATAAATGGAGACACTTCTGAGAGTACAGAGAGACTTAAGAGTAAATCACAGATCTTAGATTAGCTTGGTCAAATTTGGTGACATACAGAAACAGAACAGTAACTGTCCTAGCCTGAGCCTCTTACTTTAAAGATGATTTAGAAGGTGAGATCAGACAGATTTATAACACTAGTCCAATCACCAGGCTCTGAGCCATAGAAACGCACCCAAACATTGCCTCTTCTTTTGGTACCACCATCAAACATATTTGCCAGACAAGACCCCTTGAGTCAAATCAGTCTCAAGAAGAATCGACCAGGACAGTATAGATTAGTTTGATGACATGCTGTACATGTCATAAATACAGTGGATTGGTCAAAATGTGACATGGTGGTATTTCCATCAGAGTGCAGATGACTGAGTATGTGACCTTATAATAGAGTCAGGACCAAGCTGCACCCTGAAACCTTCAAATAGCCCAATTACATCACGGTTAACACTGAGCATGTTTCCGGAAGATGAACACACACCAATGTGTAATTTAACACTTTAAAGTAAAGTAGTGTGGGCATAAGAGATAGTGGAGGAAGGGCTACAATCAGCAACATAAAAGGGTATTTGAGAATGGTATGAGCTAAGAATATCAGAAAAGCAATATATGAGAAATCAAACAAAACAAAAATAATAGAATAGCAAAACATAAGACAACATAATACATAACATAGCATAAAGATAAAAAACAAAACAAAATGCAAAACCAAACAATAAAAATGTAAAATCAACAAATCCTCCAGATCAACAAATATAAAAAAAAATATGTAAATGCCGTGTAATTGAAAGAAAGGAAAGCAAAAATTAAGATAGCAAACATTTCAACAAAAAGAAGTTTGTAGGCCTTATCCATATCAAATCCATATTTTTTCATGTGTAGGGAAATATCATGACAATATGAACTCCAACAAAGACAGCTTGCTTTACAGAGAAAGATCACAGAGACTGCATTTAAACGCACTCACCCAGTTGCTGTTTTATGCATATTTATGGGCGTGTACATGCTGGCTTCAGTTTCTACACTTTTGCTGCTTTGGCAGGAATATAACCAATTGGACATCACTGAAATGTACGCCCATGCAGAGTCAAGGTTTGAACAAACCAATAAACCTTCTAGCACACTGCCGCAACATCTGTAACAAGGCCACGAAATCCCTCTCTACCAGCTATAACTCTTAAGTGTGCAGGTGGAGCACAAGGGCGAGGGAGGGCAGGCAACGGACACAAATATGCAGCAATCTTACACTACTGCAGAGAGTAAAAAAAGATGAACAGCTGACAAAGTGTCTGTGAACATTGTGTTTTTGGCACCGCAAGGCAGTTTCACGCTAATACAGAACACAGCGCATCAGGAATGACAGTAAAAAATGAGTGGGTGGTTTGAAGGAAGGAAAATAATGAGGAATGGAGGGAAGGAAAAGAGGCAGGCAGTGAGAGATGGTCTGGGCAGTACTGATTAGGAAGGATCTGCTGTGTTTTAGACTCAGCTGATTGGCTGAGAGTAAAAAGCCACATGATAGATAGCAGTGTAGAAATAGAATGAAATGCAAAACAACCATACACCTGTACCCCCAATACACACCCATGCCTTGTCGGCTTTAAACTCTACTCTTTTATGCTACAAAAGTCACATGGAAGAGATTTTTAGAGATAAAAAAAGAATCTGACCTGGCTGCAAGGCTGAGCTGCTATCTCTTGTGGGGAGATGGGACTCTCAAGCACAGAAGAATCAAGCATATCAGAGGAGCTACCCCAGTCAGTCTGGACAGCGCCTCCCGTCTCGGGCGAAGTAAGAGGCACATCACTAGCATAACCTGAAGACTGAATGTCCTGTGGTGGGAGGCCAAAGCCTTCAACTACTTGAGTAGAGTTGTCCAATAGGAACTCTTTCCCTTTTTTTTCCTGTGCTGCAGCTGTTGCTGGTTTGGCAGAGTCGTTCTTTCTGGGTGGTCGTCCTTGAGTTGCGGAGACTTGTATTTTCATAATCTCTCCCATAACAGGAGATGCAGCAGCAGGTTCAGAATGGACCTCAAGTTCTTTGTCACGCCAGACGGGTGACCCATAGTCTCTTGGATAGACAGTTCGTACCACACAAAGTTGCCCACCAAACTCACGAATGTGAACAACTCCCTTCTTCTCGGATTTCAAGGGCTCACTGAACATCAGTTCTCTTGCTCCATGCAAATCCCCTCCTTCCTCCTCTTCTTCCAGGTCACCACGTTTGGAACGTAATAGGCAGGGTCTCTCTAAAACACCCTGAACTCGCTCTCGAACCTTGCAGACTCTTCCTCCTCCGGGTGTTGTGTTGCCCTGCTCTAATTCAGCATGAGACTCTTCGCTAAGTCCCTCCACCTCAAACTGGCGAAGTGCCCCCAGCCATGCTGGACTGGGATCTGGGGAAAGAATGGCCATCTTGCTGCCCCGCAATGTCCCTGTGCTTCCAAATATTGGTGCCATACCAGGAACCAGGACAACATTGGTGGGCGTTTCAGTTTCAGTATTTCTTTGGCCAGATACCAATTTGGTTGAATCAGGGGCTTTTGATGTAGACTTCCCTTCCCTGACTTCAATGCTTCCACTCTCCTTCTCTTCAAGTATGCGGCTTTTCTTGTCTTCCCCTCTGGAACCTCTTAACTTCTGTTTGGCCTTTCGTTTTCGTCTGAAGCGAAGTCTTCTTTTGGGAGACATTGGTGCAGCACCACCTGGTCCAGCGTCCCTGGGTTGTTTCACACAACCAAGGGAGCTCCCCATATCGCAGAGACAGAGTGACAATAAATAAAAGTCAAGTGGAAAAAAAGAGGTAGCAAGAAATGAAGAAGTCCCCAATGTGAGCCGATCAGTTAAAAAAACAGCCAACCTGAGGCTGTAAAGGTAATTTTAAATGCTTAAGTTAAGTTAGTGACTCATCTGGAATGAAAATAAAAACAATCAACCATGACAACAGGGTTTGGTACATGTTGAGGTTCTCCCAGGACATGATGTCTCAAATTTAGGCGTGGACAGCAGTTGTTCCTCCTGTTTGTTGCCTTGTCTCCTCTTTCTGGTGTCATTCAGGCAATATTGCTGTTAACCAAATGCAAACATCACTTAGGGTCCTAGCAAGCCTCTAGGACATGATGCTGTATATAGGTTACTGTCCTTTATAAAATATTAAAATCCTACGGCAAGGCTTTTGATGTTTTTCACTCCCTCATGATGCAGAGATGATGCAGCGCAGACTGAAGAAAGAGCTGGAGCCTTTTAGCCCATTTCACAGCCTATGTGTTAAATAGCAGGCCATTTGTCATGGTATTCGAAGAGACACTATTCCGCTGTAGATATTCCTCAAGGTGAGAACCACAATAAAACTGCACTGCAGACATAAGTAGACATAGTCCTGTGAGCACACATGCACATGCTCAATATCTTTGCGTTAGGATGCACTAATCATCAGCTTGCACGTAACTACAAACTGGAAAAAAACATGTCTGAGCTTGTATTTGTGTGTACAGTAAGATGCCTAAAAACACCTACCTCTCTGGATATATTTAGTATAAATTATTGATCACTGCACTCACATAGGGTAGTAAAGTGTTGAGCAGTAGTCGTGGTAGTCCTGTGGGAAACGGTTTACGATATAAGCTGAGTAACAGGTCTCAGATCAGTTGCTAAAGGACAAAAGTGCAGAGTCAGGCAGCTCATTTACAATTTAGTCACAACCCAACAGAGCTTAACATCTTTTGTTCCAATCATCACCTAAGCATAACCAGCCTGAGTCAGGTAATGTTCGGCCTTCACATCTGTAGCTATGAGTGTTTCACCTGCCAGGCATGCAAGCTCTATTAAAAAAAGTCTCCAGACATTGAAGAGAAAAAAGGGGAGGGGCTAGGTACTAAGCGTCTCACCTCTGCTGCCACAGGAACTGGCATCCCATTCACTGACGCCAGCACATTCAAGTCAATAAAGAGGACAGTGACTACCATGAGTGAAGACCTCACCTTCAGCCAGCAAACCTCAATAACCACTTTCCTCTTGCTGACACAGCTGGTTATGTACATAGTCGTCTCATACATCACGTAGACATGCCTTCCATCCTGTCTTCCTTGTTCTGCCACTAAGCAGTGTACATCCCTAGATTGTGGTGAGTGGATGAGAGAAAGAGTGATAGCTGATAAGGTGCCGCTCCCTGATACTGACGGCTTCTCTGGCTGTGGAATCTAATTCGAATGCTGCCAGGACAGGGCTGGGCAGGATAGTTGAACCATGGCTGGATGAGGAAAAGAGGGAAATCCAGAGGAATCCACCCCCAACCACGAGCTGCACTGCTAGCCTCAGAGAAGAGTGGTTGCTCCAGTGATGAAAAAAGCGTAGCTCCATCAGTCGAGCATGGCGAAATTGATCCGATTGATACGGCGCCCTCCTTTGCACAACCTGGGCGTGAATTAAAACGTGTGACTTACATGTGTGTGTCTGCAGGGTTCATCGATCCCGAATCTGAGATTGAAAGCATATGTGACGCTGTATATGTGCTTCAAGAGGCCTGCAGGGGGAGAGGAAGCCAGGGGCTCCAGTAATAGCAGGTTGCATGTGTCCTCTTCTCAGTTGCTGGGTAGCTCCTCTGCTCTCGCTGGTAGACACCAGCGGAAAAAAGAGCTTCATCTCCAGTCTGCTGCAGCCTCACAGAATACGCTGCTGCTGCTGCTTTAGCTTCCTCCTCCTCCTTCTCTCCCTCCCTCCCTCCTCATCGCCCTCCTCCAATCCACATGCTCATCCCTCCCTCCCTGCCTCCCTCGCTCTGATTCCTGATGAGCTCAGAGCTCAGCACACACGCACACCAACCCGATGGCCTTCAATTGGTTGGCTGCCTGAGAGTGCCAGAAAAGAATGAACTTGAAATTTTAACTGTTGCCCCCTAACATGCATGTTATTTCACAGCTGCTATTATCACCCCTTCCTGCTTCTAACATAAATATATAGTATATATATATATATATATATATGGCAAATTTGCATGACCATCTGAACCCACTACATAATCTGCATGGAGAAATCTTTCACTTTCACATGAAATTCCCAATCTGGTTTCTGATAAAGATATCCCTCTACTATTGAAACGCACAAAAAAAAGCACTGTGATGGAATTTATTCACGGTAGATGCAGCATACAGAAAGAGCATGATTGTAAAGGAAGCTGATTAATTAACAAGCAATAAATCAATCAGATCTGTGATACCATGATAATCAGCCAGCTGAGCCCATTTTTTTTAACCTAATTGTCATGCATCCAGAGTCTCCTGTACTGTAACTGAGAAAGGAGATCATTTCTGTTTACTGACAGAGAACAGAGACTAGAACACCGCTATCCGTTTTTCCCTGCAGATAGAAAGCATAAGATTACAGCACACTACAGTCCTTGCCAAACAACCCTGCTGGCCAGACAACCCCACCTTTTATGTGACTAACATAAATAACAGCCAATCAGATTAGGTCTTTTTGTGACAGACACAGTTGGCACAAATGCAGCCTGGGCTGATACATGGGAGCCTGATTGGTATTTTCCCACAGGATCCTGATGTTAGACAAAAATATATGAGGTCAATATAAGGATATCCAAAACAATTCCAAAAGGCTGCTGTTAGCCTAAATTACAGTGGTTTCAAAACAGAAGTAAGTGCCCCAGATTGAGTGTGGGGGGGGTTGGATAGTTAGTTAGTCTCTCTTGGCTGTCTGAAATAAATGTACAGTAGGCATCAGAATTGCACTTAGAGGAGTGGATTTCCAATGCTTCTACTGCTGAACAGCAACTCCTTCTAACGGCTCCTAATGTGCCTCTACTGAATGATTATTGGATGATGTTTCCCTAAATGAGTCATGCTCAACTTGAATTGGAGTTTACAATGACAAGAGTTAACTCGTTCATCACTCCAACAACATTACACATTTCTGTGGTGGTTTTCCACCTCTATCCAGCCTTTACATTTTTTTTTTGTTGTTGACAGAAAAAAAAAACTGCACAAAGCTAATGTAACAATGTTTAACTAAAGCAGATTCTCCATACATTGCCATACTTGGCATGCTCCGTTTAGTGTACTGGTGTCTCAATTTCATTGTTTCTTGTTTAAGCAAGGTATCCAGTAAGCACGTATATATATATATATAGAGAGAGAGAGTCCATCCCATTTTCCCCTGTCTATCCCTGTGCACATTTATTCAAATGTTTTGTCCCAGAGAAGCAACATGTATTTTACATGTACTTATTTGTGTGCTACTGGCCTGCTCTGTTTTGATCCAATTACAACAATTTGTCTAGATAATTAAGAATTGTTTCAAATCTCTGCTCTCTAGATATTGTTAGAAACACAGTGAATGTAGGATATAAGATTCAAGCACTGTGAAACAGTTTTTTTTTTCTTTGTTTTTTTCTCGGTTTTCCGGATGAGTTATTTCACATCTTCATGTGGCCACTGCCTCCACTCATTTCTGCTGAATCATGCTGATTGAAAACGCTCTGGGGTCATACTAAAGACAATCTCCTTGGCAACCAGCTGCATATGTCACCCTGTGATGTCACCAATCTGATGATAACAACAGTTCCCTCTGTTGGACAGTCCTGGAAAGTGCAGCTAGTGTTCAGAATGAATATTGAATATGTTTCTATTGTATTATCAACAGAGTGTTTGTTGAATAATGAATCACATTGTTTTTTATTATTATATTTAATAACAGCTAGTCTATATTAAAGTTGGCAAATTTGCATTGTGGCCTTTTCTCACTGCTGATGGGAGACTATGGTTATGTTCCGATTGGGATACTTCACAACCGAATATTGCACATATAGTATGCAACTTTTTTGTATGCATGGAATACTCAAAGATGGATGTACTATATTAGCCAAAATGTAAAACATACAATTTAGAGCATATAGTACTGCTTATTACTGTATTCCACAATGCATTTCTGAAGAATGAATGGAAGCAGAATAAACTGTGATTTAAATATATCTTTCTTAAGTCATTATTCGATAAGACTTCCACAAATTACAGGCTTTCTACAAAATGTATAAATAAATAAATAAATAACATTATGTGATTACTTTAGTACATTATTAGTACAGTTTGCACAATCTTCAACGAGCAGTATGCTAGGATTAGATTCTGGACAATTTCAATTGCCTTTATAAATGGGACATTTTAAATTCTACCATCCAGCAGTGCAGTCTTTATCCGACAGACCTTACTTTTCTAGCTTGACCCATTAGTATAGACAATAAGGCCATTTCACAAATGTGCTCTGCAGGGTCCATCCATTCGAGCAGATCCTTGTTTCTTTATCAACATGCAGCCTGGCAGTGCCTGTCTAGAATTGTCCACAACCTCAGTCCTCTCATCCTGCTGAACAGACAGACTGGCGGGCCTTTTCTTTTGAAACACCATATAAACCAGTCCCTGAGCATATTCAGAGTCTGAGGTCAGGATTGTACTCAACCCATCACATCCTCCTCATGCACCCTTCCCTCTTGAGTTTTCTCATTCTTGCCATGGACAAATCCCTATTGCTCAAACTGACAGCTACGGACATGAGAGGCCGGTACACAGCAGCTATTAGCGTTATGTAAAATCACCTCTAACTCTGGCATGCTGTGTTGAGCACTACATAATCAAGTAGGACACAGCTGTGACCAAAGTGAACTTACCTGAAAGTGAAGGATGATGGTCCAGATCAATCCCAGCGTCAGCTTTGGGTTCCCATCAGTGATGTCATCATTGCGTATATTCACTAATTTGACCTGCATTAAAGGCAAAAAAGGCTCTCGTTAGTAGAAAATATCTCAATGAGTTTAAGGTGTATTTTTTCAATGTTAAAAATCATAAAAAACACACTGATTACCCTGAAAAGACCACAACATTGCTTGAATCAACTAACAATGCCTAGGGACTGAACAAGTGAAAGAAGCTGGTGATCTAATGTAACTTCAGGACAGCTTTGGGGTTTGTTGTCCTCTTACGCTTACAGCTGTCAGAAGCTATGTACTATGTATTCGGAGAAGGGTGCTGGTTGGCAGTTTGTCTGGTTTAGGGACCCTGTGCTGGGGTGACATCAGGGAGGGGATTGGACAGGCTTGTATGGGGCAAGAAACATCTATCACTCCAGGTTATCGCTAAGTCATGTTGCCGACTGAAGCACACTGAGACTGAGGACACAGACGTATCAACCAATGTCCCAATCAAATCCCCAATCCCCAAATCCCCAAGTCCATCCGTGAGGGTAAAGGCTGATTTATACTTCTGCGTGAGACCTGAGTCGTAGCCTCTACGCCGTGAGCTACGCCTTGATTTTCATTTATACTTCTGCGTCCTTGTCCGCGTCGATGTGCAGTTGCACATGTAGAGGGCGCATGTACACTCCTGAGGGAGAGGTTCTGGCAGACCAATCTCAGCGCTTGCGGTCTGCGTAGAATTGACCCGTTGTTACATTTTTGGAGAGGTGCACGTCAGGGTACGTCATAGGCTACGCGTGCAACACACAGCCTACGATGTAGCTACGGCGTACAGTCAACGCAGAAGTATAAATCAGTCTTAACCAGCCTCAATGCTAAAGGGGACACATCCTCCTCAATATTCAGAATAGTAGTTGATGAATAATGACTGAGTCTTCAATTCTTACATCCACCCACTCTTGAATATTTAGCTATAACCTTGAATTTGTACATAAAGGAGTGGCAATCTGTAAAACGTGACTTATGATTATTTCTGAGCGTGAGTAAGTGTGCTTAAGTGTAGACATTCATACCTGTCTCTGCTTGAGGAAGTCCAAGGCAATCTGCACATTCTGGAGTCGGTGAAATCGCATGCGACCCTTTTCCCTAGGCTATAAGGAGAGAGAGAGAGAGAGAGAGAGAGAGAGAGAGAGAGAGAGAGAGAGAGAGAGAGAGAGAGAGAGAGAGAGAGAGAGAGAGAGAGAGAGAGAGAGAGAGAGAGAGAGAGAGAGAGAGAGAGAGAGAGAGAGAGAGAGAGAGAGAGAGAGAGAGAGAGAGAGAGAGAGAGAGAGAGAGAGAGAGAGAGATATAAGAAAGAATGCAGATGAGTGCACTAATAATCTGAGCAGTTTAAAGGTTTGTGTGAAAACAGGACTTTCATTAGCACAAGCCTGAAAGCAGCAAAAGCAGCACACTGCAAAGAGACACAAGACCCTCTCAGGATTGTCAGAGATTAATAATCTTACAGGGAATAGTTAGCATACTGTCACCATTAGCAAACCATTTAAACAGCAACGCTAAACTTTTGCATCACACGCTCTTGCTTGCTAACTTCTCTCTACTAGTGGGCAACCAGTAGCAATATCTAGAGTGCAGGGCAGTAAATGGCCGATACAGTAAGATTTTTGATCACCAAGGCTTCATTTATTTAACCATAAATACACCAAATCTATTAACAAGCCTGAATGGCTAATTCTATTAATTAGCCAAGTGAGCATGGCCAATAATCTCAAAATGGCTAAATATCATCAGATTAATTGGCCTGGCCAATATATCGGTCTATCACTACTCTCTACTGAGGTCACCTAGCAGACTCGCACACCCTTACATGCAAAGCATGCTCACTATCACCCACAAATGCAGCAGCGTGTACAGCAAACCTGCAAACAAGTGAGCAGAAAAACCCCACAATAGGGCAAACGTGGCCGGGTCATCTGAATGAATGTGATGGAGTGTTGTGCTTGTTGTGAATGTGATGCAGCACTGAAGTGAAGTGAATATAAAATGTGTGACAAGACGAGGTCTCTTAAAACACCTAAATGTAATAAACCTGATTATGGTATGTATCATGAATTATGCATCGGCATATTATACATTCTCCTTTGCATAATCATGAAATTGACATGGCTGCCCTTTGAGCCCACGCCATGCAGTGTACAGAGATGACCGTGTGCCTTTCAGTTTGGGGGGGGGGGGGGGGGGTCACACATACTCCCTGAGCTCCATCCTCCTCATCCTCCCCACCCAGCAGGATGAGTGGGGGTGCGCGTGACACAGACGTTCTCCGCAGAGTCGACACGCCCTTTTGCTGATGACATCATAGAGAGGGTCACAGAGAAAGGATGAAGACAGAAACACTGTTGAAGGGCTGATATATGTACGAAACAACAGTTTAAAAAAAATGTAAACAAGATGAACGGAGAGAGGGAAGCAAAACAAAAAAAAATGGCAAATCAAAATAGTATATTAAAAAAACCATAAGATGGGATGAGAGAAAGCAATGGAGACAGAGAGAGAGAGAGAGAGAGAGAGAGAGAGAGAGATCGCAGAGGGCATGTGGTGTGTCAGCAGTCTGTCTCTGTTAATCCACCCTGTCAGTCAGTCTGCCCCAGTGCATCATGGTCCGAAGCCATCAGAGTGGGCAAGATTGAGTGCAGAAATAATGTACTAATGCAGATGTCATTACAACACACTGCAGTGCACGTCAGGCTCAGCTATTTCTCTTCTGCAAGGCCTCTATCTACATTCGGCGACATCAGGAACAAGCCAGGACACTTTATAACATCAGCCCAACCCCGAGGTCAACTCATGTGACATGATCCCCAGGTAACATGTGGCTCTGGATTACATTATGGAAAATAAATCAGATCTCTGCCACATGAATTACCCAGGAGAACTGCACAAAGCATTGGAATAATCATAACCTGTGTGTGTGTGTGTGTGTGTGTGTGTGTGTGTGTGTGTGTGTGTGTGTGTGTGTGTGTGTGTGTGTGTGTGTGTGTGTGTGTGTGTGTGTGTGTGTGTGTGTGTGTGTGTGTGTGTGTGTGTGTGTGTGTTAAGGTAATGGTAGTTGTTTTCTCACCAATGTGACACCAGACAGCACCTCAAGCAGAGAAATAAGGTTATGCCCATCCCTTAGATCCTCATACAGGTCTGTGATGTGCTTCCGCACCTGGAGAGAGAGAAATACAGTTAGAGAGTGATGGTTAAGTTCTTTTGGAAGCGTATGTGTACTGCCATGATATTATAACTGCCATATTCTGTTACAGCCTTTATACATGAAACTGTATTTAAAATTTTGGTTGGTTGCAACTCATTAACAAAAGCAGCCTAGATAAGATACTTAAGTAAAATAGTTTCACAGTGAGAAAACTGCAGTGCAGTAACTTGAACCAGCAGAGGGCACCAGATTCATTGAGATGGGCCAATAAACCAGCAACAAGAAAACATGGAGGATCTTGAAGTTCTGTACTTCAGTGCACGTACACACACAGACACGCGTGTGTGTGTGTGTGTGTGTGTGTGTGTGTGTGTTCAGAGATCCTAAGCTGTATACAGCAGATCCAACACAGCTGCCTCCCCACAGGGCCACAGAGGAACCATCTGCTGAATATAAAAGAACATCCTGGATATTCTGTGTCTCTCTATTCTCTCACTTTATCCCAATCATATCAAGAGTGATCAGTATTATATTATACACTAGCATTCTAAAATTTGGGGTCAGTAAGCCCCAAGCTTCTAATTTATATTATATTATATTACATTTCCATTATACATTAGTATAATAATTGGAGTGAAAAGCTGAAATAAAAACTTTTTGTTTATTGTTTTATATGTTTATTTGAGAATTTCTTAGTTCTTAGTATTTGGAGCTAAAAGCATGTTCTACAGTATGATTTGAGAAGATCCAAAGAACATCTTGTGCTTCAATGGAAACAAGAACATCTGACAGTCAGTATAAAAAAAGAAATCACATGATCAATGTCACAAAGAATGTTTTGGTTGTACATTTATGTTCCCACACTCCCTGAGCACAATATAGTAATTTCTTTCCACCTCTGTCTCTCTCATGTCTCTTCAGTGTTTATCGCAGGTGTATTATCATGGGATGCCCCGTTTCCATAGACACAAAGAATAACAAACTACTCTTGAGCACTGGAGTAATACCCATGTGATGGGGTATTAAACAATAAAATGTGTCACACTCAAATGTGTTCTAGTCTGCAGTCATTCCTGTGGACAGGTACATTGTGCAAACCCTCTTAAACCAGTTCCACATTACTGCAATGAGCTCACTGTTTATGTTAGAAGTGTGTAAAGAGAAAACACACTGACGTGACACAAACTACACATGCCGCTTTGTCAGTCAGTGTTTGCCTGAGGGTAACAGCATACCTGTTCACCTGCCAGAGATGGAGAGAGATATGTAAACACAAATGCTAACAGGTATCGTCACCCATTTAGTATCTGCTAATGAGACTCATGACAAACTATGTGAGCTATGCTACAACAGTCAAAAAAACCCCCCATTTGAATAATTGCTGATTTCCGGGAATAATCACCAGAGATAATCTTAGGCCTGTGAATGTTGAAATAGCTTGTCAGTGGACACAAAAAGTGTCCACAAAATCTGTCACAAAAGGGTGACAAGGGTCTAGGATGGTTTTTTTAGTGCGGGGAATTTTAGGATGGAGTTCCCTCACATCATGATGATCTTATTTGGGGGTCAGTGGCATTTTAAGATTGAAAACCCCTGGTATACATAGTATATACTGTATAACTCACTACCTCAAGCATCTAACATTACAGCAGCAGCACTGTGTAAACGCATCTCAAACAGTCTGACCTACATTACAGTAATACCGGCAGAGTCATGAGGTCACTATCTCTAGCCTCATAACGCTGGCCCTTCTGTGGTTGGTCATCTGCCCTGCCCTTGAAATACCCAGAATTCTTTGCTCTCATGATCTGTAGTCAGTGGGGCTAGAGATACAGAGGATTAACACACACACAAATATAGTTCTGGAGCATGACAACAAGCCAAATGTCATTTCAGAGTCATATGGACAAGATACCGTGGAGGTACCACTGATATTTGATCAATTTATAACACTATATCATTCACTTGCAAGATTCACATTTACTTTAAGTGTTCAAATACTGAAGAGATTAGTCAGAGTCTTGTGTGTAAGTGTGAACGTGTGAGTGTGCCGTGTGTTCAGCAGGACTGAAGCACAGCGGCCAGCAGGCCTTATCATCGTGCAGTGCAGCAGAAAGGACAAAAATAACCCGGCGTGCTGGACTATACCTTTATGAGATGTTTGTTGACCCATTTTGTGAAAGTTTTCTTCTGCACCCTGTCTCGTTCATCTGTGAAAAGAGAGACAGAGGAGGAAACAGCAGAAAAGAGAGGAAGAGGTGAGGAGAGGGGAGGAAAAGAGATTGGGTTAATTATGTAACAGGAAGACTACAGCATCACGCTCTGTATTATTTACAAGCATTCATCTGGTCTTGCTTTAAATAGCCTAAATTTGTCAAACATAGAAAAGACTGTTAGATGCCAAAAAAATTATATGAATGACTAATACATAAAAATATAAAACAAATTTACTCATTTAAAATACGGCCACGATTCAATAAAAAGCCATTTTGTATATAGACTACCGTTCTGTTTGGGGTCAGTATAATAAAAAAATAATCATAAATTCTTTTCTTCAGAAATTGATCAAAGGTAACAGTAGAGATTTGTTTTGTCTCTTTTGAAGTTTGAACTTTTTATTTAGGAAAGAATCCTTTAAAAAAGTTTCACAGTTTCAACAAAGTGATTAAACTGTTTTCAACATTAATAATAAATGTTTCTTGAGCAGCGAATCAGCATATCAGAATGATTTCTGTAGGATCATGTGACACTGAAGACTGGAGTAATGATGCTGAAACTTCAGTTGTGTCTCACAGGAATAAATTACATTTTTAAATGACATATTTTAAAACTAATATTTCACAATATTACCATTTTTACTGTATTTTTTTTATTAAATAAGTGCAGTCTTGGTAAGCATAAGAATTTCATTCAAAAACATGTATAAATCTTATTGACTCCAATCTTTTCAACATTAGTGTATGTGTGTATTTATACATTTTATTTATTTCTTATGTAATGTCAGCACCAGGCTACTTTCATTGCAAGAACGCACATGTATAAAAAACAAATGACAATTACAAACAATACAATATACAAACTGGTGAGACATTTTTAAAACCTACCTAATTTTTGGCATAAAACCTTTTAGAAATCCACAATATAAAACAAATTATCAACGGGCAAAACAGGTTACAGCAGTACATCCGTAGCTACATTAGCAGAGGTTTGGTAAAATTGGAAACTAGGCTGAAAGCTTAAAAAAAGACCAGTTAATAGGTCCATTAACGTTGTCGCCTGACCTACATTCTCCACAATTTACTATAGCATGTAGAAGGTTGACAAAGTAACACATGAATACAGGCTCAGAAAACTATGATAGTTGACTTGGTGATGTTGCATCACACCCTATGTACCTAGAACTGCACAAATATAAATGTATTGAATGCCATCTAATTCAGTATATATGGTAGGGATAACAGTCCTGATCTGACACCTGATGCAGTGGATGTTGGCATGGTCTTAAAACAGGGCAAACAAGGAATTATGGCTAGGAAGTTTTGAATTGAGACATGAACTTCTGGGCCCGTATTCATTAAGAATCTTAATGCAAAGAGTAGCTCCTAGTGACAAAATTCCAAGAAAATTCTTTGAAATGTGGGCGTTTACTCTTAAAATTAACTAAAAAATCCTAGTAAAGAAAAAAGTACTTCTACTTCTACTTCTAAAAGTACAGAAAGCATCTTAACCCTTAAAAAAGGTCTTAAAAAATTTGTTAGGAGCACGGACGAGGACTTTTAAGAGGCTTAAGAGTTTCTTTAGCAGCGGAGAAAATGGCAGAAAGACGAAGAGGGAGAAGAAATGTGTTGCAGACAATGGATGACAGTGACTTAATAAGACGCTATAGATTAGATCATGTTTGTTGCATTAAACCCAACTTTCAAACCAGCAATTAAATAGACATGCCAGCAATCAGTGTAGTTGGAAAGATTGGAACAATGTTTATACCTCTAAGCCAATCAAATACCTTATAGGAAATTAACAGCATGGTAAATAATAAAAGGATTTATATACATATATATAATGTGTGTGTGTGTGTGCGAGTGAGAGAGAACGGTAAAATAGGACAATTTGCGCTTGTAATTTCAAAGTGAAGGCTTAGAATAGACCCTATACTTAAAAGCGCTCCTTTTTCCCCCTTTTTGGACAACCAACCAATCACAGTCTTCAAAAGACTGTGTAATACGTAGCAACGGGGTCAGCCCCGCCTCTTCACTAAGATAAAAGTTTTTGTATTTTCCTTGCTCAGAGTTGCTCTCAGATCGGTTCCGAATAGCTCTTAAGCTAAGACTCATTCGTAAAAGTTTTTAAGCCAAATTAGGAGTTTTCTGAGAGGACTCTTAGAATCTTTATGAATACGGGCCCTGGTCTCTAAGGCATTTCTTTTTGTTTCTTATTTTTAACATGCCAGACAAGTGACGCAGCCAAGCATGGAATAGAAATTGATCACACAGCCCTGATGTTCTATGAGTTCATTACATGCCTTCTTTATCTGCCTCTTTCTATTGGCCTCTTACTGTGAAGATAAAGTTGATGTGGTTGCTATGGAGACAATACGAGGCCATCATGTGGTGCAGACGGCCCACTTCCTCTGATAAGCACACACAACAACCTACTCTCAAATTTACAATAAACATATACACATTACAATCTAACCTTGAGCTTTTATTTCAAACATTTCTGATTAGATCACATCTGAAATCACATCTGAAGCTGAAAAACGTAGATGCGTAAAATGTAGATGTCACCACAAATGTAGATGTCACCACAGATATAAATGTATCAATAATACAACCATAAATAGTTTGGCGAATAAACTATATGAATAATATAAAATCATTAAAGTGATAGTTCACCCAGAAATGAAAATTACCCATAATCTATTCACCCTCAAGCCATCCTAGGTGTATATGACATTCTTCTTTCAGACGAATACAATCGGAGATATATAAAAAAATGTCCTGGCTAATCCAAGCATTATAATGGCAGCCCAAAATTTGAAGCCCAAAAAAGTGCATTCATCCATTATAAAAGAAATCCACATGGCTCTGGGGAGTTAATAAAGCCCTTCTGAAGTGAATCGATGCATTGGTGTAAGAAAAATATCACACTTTATAAAGTAAAATCTCTAGGTCCCGCCAGACCACCTTCTGTATTCAACTTACGAAGAAAGTGTAACGCCTTACACTACGTCCAACGTCATCGTCACGTCAGTGGCGCTTTTTTTGTAAGTTGAATATGGAAGGCGGTCCGCTGGAAGCTAGCTATTTTACTTTATAAAGTGTTAAATATGGATTGAGGGTGAGTAAATCATGGGGTATTATTTTCATTTTTGCGTGAACTATACCTTTAAATTGATGAGAAAAATATTGCACGCTCATACCTATAAACTATATGAATAATATAGGTGTGCGCAAGCAATATTTTTCTCATCATTTGATGATTTTATCCAAAAGTGAGTGCATTCAAAATACATTTTATCAGTTCATACATTCCCTATTAGGGTTGGGTACCGAAACCCACCGGAATGTAACCGGACAACAGAACGCAGATTTCGGGGCTACTTAAATGTAAACATGCTTTCAGACAGGCTGGCGCTGAGCCAGAGACAGACTCTCTCAGTGCCTGTCACATATCACAAATATTCAGTGTTTTTCAACCACATTTATTTTAGGTTTCAGATATTTAAATGCACATAAATACTAGCAGAAAATACACACTGATGTCTATGGAAGCGGCAATAACAATCCTTTCAGTTATAATTTGACTACATGTCTCATTTATATCAGATACACATTATATAGTTAACTTTAAAGTTTACTCTATTCTTCTCCAGTTCACCGGTCACTTCCTTTAATGTATTTCGTGAGAAGAGGATGAATTTACGTGATGTAAATCAGACAGATCCGATTCTCTGAGGCGCAAACTAACATGGCGGTGCCCATCGCGCATTATAGATCAACTAACATATAATTATAAAGGGTTTTAAATGACTAAACACTAGGGGTGTGAACCTACACTGGTCTCACGGTTCGGTTCGATTACGATTATCATGCCATCGATTCGGTTCAATTCAATATCACAATGCATTGACGATGCACTGCATCCTCAAACAATTTTGTCAGTCAGTTATATGAACTGAACCTTCAATTTTACCTGCTCAAAGAAAACACGCTTCTTGAATGTATTAAACAAAACTCAAGTCTGGGCACAGATGACAACAGGAGCATTTAGAACAAATACACAAAGTACTAAAAGCCACTTCAGGAGGTTGTCTGGGCCACATTACAATAAAAGACTAAATGCATCAGATTGT
This sequence comes from Gobio gobio, assembly GCF_949357685.1. Taxonomy (NCBI): domain Eukaryota; kingdom Metazoa; phylum Chordata; class Actinopteri; order Cypriniformes; family Gobionidae; genus Gobio; species Gobio gobio. The sequence continues at coordinate 14,564,238 of NC_137104.1, read as the reverse complement.
TGAAAAACCACACATGTAAATTTTACTCCTTGCAACAATGCAAAAAAATATGTTTTACGTGTGAGTGTGTTGTAGGCTATATGACATGTTAAAGCCCGATATGACAGTGCTGAAGCGCGCATCGCCCCAGACGAGCAGCTGCGTATCTCTTCACTAGGGGTGGGAGAAAAGGTCGATGCATCGCGATTCGTTATCTAACGATTCAGAATCTATTCTCAGAAATTCAGAATCGATTCTGTGTTCAATTAAAATGGCCACTTCACCACTGTGCGAGCACGCGGTCACTGGCCAAACAGAAAACCCTGTTGATAGGCGAACGTTTGTATGCTGCTGAATTGGCTTCGTTTAAGATAAAATGGACAAACTACGACCTGCTCTGGGGCGTCCCACCCGTGGGGACACTTTTCCCGGTGAGAGGGTTCAACACCCGCACGTTTTATGCAGTTTTGCACAAACGCCTTGCAGCAGTCGCTCCTCCGTTTCTCTGGCCGCTCTGTGTCTGCGCTCGCTGCGGCTGCCTCCCCATTTCAAAAATGTATTTTGCTTATTAAATGCAAAGTTTTGAATTTCAGAAGCATTTCTACATTAAGTTCATATTTCCAACAAACGAAATTCTAAGCCAAAATAACGAAGTGGTGCTCAAGTAGGCTATAAGGCGCTTTCCTTGCCATTAATGCTTAATAACACTAGTCTCCGATGCGGTGGCCGGGAACCTACCAACATCCGTGGCATAATTTTTGGAATGACTTCTCGAATATTACTGAACTACTGCACAATGTTTCAAACTAATGGAAAATTCTGAACAAAGACTTCGTTTTGGTGAGTGATTCGTTAAATCTCTAACATGACTGTTGCAGCTCGGCAAGTTCTCATGTGAGATGTTATGCGCACACACTGAATTTGGCTTCTCAGCGAGCGCTAATGTTGTTTTTCTTCTGCATTAGCCTATGTTTTAAAGATTTTTTTGTGGCTCTAACCAAAGTAAACTTTTTTTTGCTTTAAATAAATTTTATTAAAATGTTCTAAAGAAACTGTAAAACTGTTTATTCTTAATGATTGTTCTTTGCAATTGTCTGGCTTACTATGTTTCATTAGAGCTTGTTAATCTTGAATATAACTTTGTTGATAAAATAAAAGTATTGAAAGAAATCTTCATAATCATTTTTAATATGGCAATACTGTCAAACAGATATTCTAACTATAAACAAAAACATATCTCCAATTTTGGTTCAAATGTAAAGTTCATTTGCACAGCAGGATAATTAGTTACCAAAAATGTATGTTAAGAATCATTTTGGGAATCGGATCGTTACTCCCAGAATCGGAATCAGATCGAATCGTTAAGTGCCTTAAGATTCCCACCCCTACTCTTCACCAAGCTAACGCACACACTACTGAAAGTAAAGTCGCAGGTGCTCAACATACAATCCTATTCATTAAAAGTAAAGAAACTACTTTTAGCTTTCCTATAGCTCAAACAGTAGAGCATGGCGCTAGCAACGCCAAGGTCATGGGTTCGACTCCCAGGGAAAGCAAGAATTGACAAAATGTAAAATGTGTACCTTGAATGCAATGTAAGTCGCTTTGGATAAAAGCGTCTGCCAAATGCATAAATGTAAATTAAATGATCTTACCAGTGCTATTGCCGCGCTTGCTCCTATTGCGGTGTCTTATTGTGAAATTAGCTGATGATCAACAAAATGCAGCTCATATCTGTTGTTTTCTGTGACGTGAACTACAATAAATATGCATATAGTGCGGGAATTGTTGATAAATAGATTTGATTTACACACAGCGTGCGTCTTCTCCAGGTTGTTCATAAAAGCCGAAATGTGCCCAGATGTCTGTTTTTATGTTTAATGTAGTTGGAGCATTTTAATTTCTCGCCTCCCTCTGCCATTATATGCTATCGCGACAACGCACGTACGCGACAAATGACGTCAGAAAAGAATCAGTACATTATGCTCGGTTATGGTCAATTACTGAACCGATACCGAATCGTCCTCGTCTGCATCGCAATGCATCGGAGAAATGATTCATTTCGACACCCCTACTAAACACATTCACTTACAAATATATATATGAAAATCAGAATATCAGATAGTTCATGACATAGTTAACAAGTTTGTGAATATTTTGAATAATAAAGAAAAAAAACAAAACAAAAGCGATATATCTGTCATACAGCACTATTGTGGCTGCGGTGTGTCACGTGAGAAGCACGCCATGGAAACAATAAGGCGATGCGTTGTAAAATATTAGGCCAGGCAATATGGTCATATTTCGGCAAAAGAATTGCTGAAACTTGAAGCTGGTTTGTAGCATACCAAGAATACAGACTACTTTGCTGTTATTAGTACTGTAACTGTTATTTAGTGTTAAATTAGGCCTATTGTAGTTGGGTTAGGTGGCTTAGGTTATATTTTTTATTAAAAAATTTTTATTTATTTATATTTATATATTTAAGTATACTTTAAACTTTTAATAAATTGTTCAATTTAAAGAATTCTTTTTTTCAATAAAAAGCCCTTCTTTAAATGTCATCCAACGTTGTTTTGTTTATCTCTTTTTTATTTTAAATTTTTTTTTATAAAGTATCGGTTCAGGCACTGGTACCATTTTAAAAGTAGTGGTTTGGCACCGGTATCATAAAAAAAACATATTATATATATAGATTTTTCACACAAACTGCAAAAACAATGTTTTTGCATACCCAATCATTCCTTCTTAAATTACTGTAAAAAAAAAGATTGACTGACAACATGTTTCTAGTACCATGGGAATTTGAGCGGGAATTCAATCTGACTTTTGAACGGGAGTTGATACCTTAATGAGTACAGGAAACACACCTTTCGTTTGACTTCTCACATAACACACACCCACTTTTGCATTGTTGGCTCCAAATCAAGCACACACACATACACACTATTGCAAAAGTATTTTAAGAGGAAATAAATGTGTCAAGGTTCTTCTTAAGAGAGACTTGCTCCCTTTTTGCACATGTCTGTGACAGTCACACAGAGGCACATTCTCTTGTTTCTCAGTACAGTGAGTCATTGTGTGTTGCTTCACACACCCTGCACTGGGCAAACATGGTACAGAAACTATATACATTAAAACCTAACCTCAAGCTTTTATTATACAATTGACAATTGCAAACACTTCTGATTAGATAAGTCACATCTGAAGCTGCAAAATATGTGTGTAAAATGTAGATGTAACACACACACACACACACGTTACCACAGATTCTGTATAAATACAGAATCTTTTTCAGTACAGTAAGTCATTGTGTGTTGCTTTACACACCCTGCGCTGGGCAAACATGGTACAGAACCGCACACCGTCATGTTCACGCTCATCCACACCGATGCAGCATCACAACAATGGTGGACAGACACATATCAGCAAAGCACACATCCGCTGACACACAAATCACAGTGCCCATGTGACTAGGTGACGACACATGCACAGGAACACAAATAGAAACTGACCTGCGCAGCACATGAGCGCGTGCAGATGAGCATTCAGGCTCCGTTCGGTGCAATATTCAGGCCACATTCTGCTGATGACTTATTCCTTTTGGCTTCCAAATGATCTACCTTCTCCTTCGTCTTCGTGACATGTCTCTGAGTGTGGTGCTTCACACCTTTAATCCAAACACACTCTGGCTGGAATCAGAAAGCTCTCCTTCAGAGTTAAAAATTCAAGTCCACAGCTGAGTGAAAAGGCATCGATATTTTCACTTCCTTATTTTCTATCTTCAGCGCCCACGCTCTACCTCCTCAATCGCCGGTCTTCTTGTTTGCTGCCATATCAAAGTTCAGTTTAAGCAAGCAGTTTGGCTCACACGTGCATGTCAAACTCGACAAGAGCTCCTCCTTCACTACAAATAAGGACTGACGTTCCCCTCCTCCCCCAAACCTCGGCTACTCTTGCTCTCTCCGAGGTGAGATCTGTCGTAAACCCAGTAGAGAGTGCTGTCTTCTGCACCTCTCACTTAAGCACTCACAATCCGTGATTACTCAGTTTCCTGCGGTTGAATGAAGAACATTTGTGCAGCAATCTTTCTTCAAGAGTATCTGTGCACTGTGTAGTTTATTCAAAGGTCCATATCATAAAGAGCGTTTTGATGCAGGCTGACAAGGTCCATTCGAGCAATAAACAAGTGAACGACGAGCTGTTACATCATCATCATTCCCTACATGCAGAGCTCTGCAAGTATATAATGCAACTGAGGAGAAAGGATTGAAAGTGAAAGTGAAAATGAGAGTGAATGTGGGGGGAAAGAGGGAGATAAAAAGGTATCCTGGGGACTTTTAGGGATGAATGAAAACAATGGACAAGTATGGGGCTGCACGAAAATGGTTCAACTAATAATCACGATTTTACTCAAATTATAATTGATATTATTAAAATCACAATTGTTTTCATTTGAGAAATGTATTTTTTACATTTTATTAGAATTACTACACTATCGCATAAGCACAAAAACTCGTTCCTTATTTGACATTATCTCTACATTATGAAAACTGGTAAAACCTTAAGAAGCAGTGAAATTCCATTACAATAATTCCAAACTATGTTAATGTTTTCTATTAAAACAACAAAAAAGACTCCATCTATACATGTATTGTATTAAAGGTTCGTAGGTGCAGTGATTCAGCAACCACCGTTGCAAACAATATAGTCTAGATTCATGTATGGATATATTGCAAATACCACAGACAAGAAATGCAGAAATCGTGATTACAGTTAAACTATGAATAACCATGCAGCCCTACTAGTTATGTAGCTCAATCTCCAATTGTCATGGTCACATGATCACAAACTGCAGAAACGGGGTCCTTTTACTGTGATCACAAACATGAGTCAGCAAAACAGGCAGTGAAGTAACTACCGCGATGCTTGCATGATCTCATAAAGCAGCGACCGAATACAGAGCCACAGCCAATGTGCAGGCAGAAGTGATCTCACAGTGTCCCATAGGTCTTTAAATCCCTGCAATGATGCTGAAGGCAAAGAAAGGTCCTGATTATCCTTAGAGAGCAGAATGCACACCTAGTCCGTCACAAATGTTCACTCACAATGCCATTACAAGACAGCAGGGGCTCTTCTCTCATTTCCTTCCTGAAGGTATAGCTCTTTTCCATTAGTGGTCCTTTTCACTTGTACCATCTTTGTCTTTTCCTCTAGCAAATTCGGAATTAAATCCTTTCTTCCGTTTCCATGTTTCTCATCTGTTTTTTTTTTTGGAGACACCGTTGTTCGGCTGCTTTCGCCTCCTGCGGCCCTCTGAACTATAAATACCAGGCAGAGCTTACACTCCTAATGCCACACAGAGTGCTTATCCCTCCTCTCTCGCTCTCCCACCCTCTCTTTTTTCGTGGTTATCACGTCTAATCTCTCATCAGGTCCGGTTGGACAGAGCTCCCTCGTCCGTGTTTTCTCATCTCTTTTCTCTTGCGTTTTCTGAGCCCAGGCTTTCTTCTCTTTCATTCATTTTCATTTTTAGATTTGCGTTACTCACTCCCTCTCCACGGTGGCACTCAGAGGCTGGCACAGCTCGTGTCCTCTTCTTCTCCTCCCTCCCTTACATGCTACTTCTGTTCTTCTCCATTTGTTTTTCCACATGAACAACAAAGTCCAATCCATGGGATTCTGGGAAACAGGGAATGACGTACCCCATTTCAAACTGAACATGGGAATCAGAAAAAGGACAAGACCCAAGCTCGTCATATTCTATCTTTGTATAATCCATGCAATTAGCTGATCTCCCCTCCAGCCAGCCCACTTCATCCGATTAGTGCGATATTACATTTGGGATCCTTGTGACCACAGTTCTCTAATGAGTGAACCTAGTTAGCACAGTAACATCTGGAACAGAGATTGACTGATATGGCTTTATTTAAATGGTCGATGGCAACGTGTAAAGTGCACAATTTTTTGTGAAATCAAATATTTGGCACAACAAAAAAACTTTTACTGATTCAGTAAATTGTAATATACACAGACACGCACACACACACACACACACACGCACACACACACACACACACACACACACACGTTTGGGTTCAGTCAGACTTTTTTTTTTTAACCCTTTGACGTTCACACCGGTGTGATTCGACTGTTCAGTGCGTCATACAGACTATATAAATTGACGACCAGATACACATTGCATAGGTATTAAAAGGTAACTATAAAATTGTCTCTATTATTCTCCCAGTTCACCAGCCACTTACTTTCATGTATTTCCGGAGAACTGGATGAATGTGTTGTAAATCCGACAAATGCGCTTCTCTGAATTGCGGCGCCCTTCACGCGTTATCAGCTAACATGATCATTTAGAGGTTTTTAATAATAATAAAGTGATACGTTCTAAAATAATGGTCACCTTAAACTTATGCTGAGGGGGTCAGCTATAATATTTTAAACTGGGTTAATTTTTTGTTTTCCAGCAAGGATGCCTTAAATTGATCAAAAGTGAGAGTAAAAACATATAAATGGAAAGATTTATAATGTAATGTGCAGCAAATCATACGTATGTATGCATGTACGTACACTCACACAAAGGTCAAAAGTTTGAGAATGGTAAGACTTTTAAATGTTTTTAAAGAAGTCTCTTCTGCTCACCAAGGCTGCATTTATGTTATTAAAAATACAAAAAAGCTGTAATATTCTGAAATATTATTAAAATGTAAAATAACTTTTCTATTTGAATATATTTTAAAATGTAATTTATTCCTGTGATGCAAAGCTGAATTGAGCATCACTATTCCAGTCTTCAGTGTCACATGATCCTTCAGAAATCATTCTAATATGATGATTTGCTGCTCAAGAAACATTTATGATTATTATGATTATTAAAAATAATTTTTTTTGGATTCTTTGATGAATAGAATGGGGGGGGGGGGGGCTTAATACATTAATTCCGCAAGGATGCATTCAATTGATCAAGTGACAGTATAGACATTGCAAAAGCTTTATATTTCAGAAAAATGATGTTCTTTTGAATTTTGAACTTTCTATTCATTAAATAATCCAGGAAAAAAATTGCAAATCGGCATAGAATGATTTCTGAAGGATCATGTGACTCTAAAGACTGGAGTAATGATGCAAAAAATTCAGCTTTGAATCACTAAAATAAATTGCATTTTAAAATATATTCAACTGGAAAAAAAAATTATTTTAAATTGTAAAAATCTTTCACAATAGTACTGTTTTTGCTGCATTTTCGATCAAATAAATGCAGCACTGGTGAGCAGAAGAGACTTCTTTAAAAACATTTTAAAAATCTTCAAGGATTTTATACACACACACACACACACACACACACACACACACACACACACACACACACACACACACACACACACACACACACACACACACACACACACACACACACACACACACACACACACACACACACACACACACACACACACACACACACACACACACACACACACACACACACACACACACACACACACACACACACACACACACACACACACACACACACACACACACAGATCAGGCACAACATTATGACCTAATATTGTGCTGGTCCCCCTTTTGCAGCCAAAACAGCCCTGACCCGTCGAGGCATAGACTTCACTAGACCCCTGAAGGTGTGCTGTGGTTTCTGGCACCAAGATGTTAGCAGCAGATCCTTTAAGTCCTGCAAGTTGCGAGGTGGGGCCTCCATGGATCGGACTTGTTTGTTCAGCAAATCCTACAGATGCTCGATTGGTACCCAAGGTTTCCCAGCACAACATTGCCCAAAACATCACACTGCCTCCACCGGCTTGCCTTCTTCCCATAGTGCATCCTGGTGCACACGCACCCGGCCATCCACGTGATGTAAAAGAAACCAGGCCAGAAATGTATCAGACCAGGCCACCTTTTAATATAATTTTAATATAAAAATATATTATTTATAATAATAATAATAATAATAATAGTAATAGTAATAGTAAGTAATAGTAATCATAATCATAATAATGTCACAATAATACAGTTTCTACTTTACATTGATCAAATAAATGATGACCATTACCATACCATTAGTCATTAAAGGTCCTGTTCTTCGTGATCCCATTTTTCAAACTTTAGTTAGTGTGTAATGTTGCTGTTAGAGCATAAATAATACCTGTAAAATTATAAAGCTCAAAGTTCAATGCCAAGCGAGATATTTTATTTAACAGAAGTTCCCTTTCAAAGCCTACAGCGAACGGCCGGTTTGGACTACATCCTGGTACTTCCTGCTTTAATTACGTCAGTAGAACAGTTTATTATTGACTAACCTCCACCCACAAGAATACGCAAAAAAGGGGGCGTGGTCTTGTTGCTCCCTCGTGGAGAAGAGGAAGTGTTGCGTTCGGTTCGGTTGTGTTTGTCGCCATGTCGTTCAGACGCTGTTATTTTCATCCCGGAGTCAAATCACCTTTGTTTGGCCTCAGGGGCTGTAGTTTGAGCACGTTCATCTCCCCGTTATGGTAAGAGGCGTGACCGTCCCGGGCAACGTGCCCTAATCTGCTGTCGAATCACAACACGGGAACCGCTGGCACAATCAGAACTCGTTACGTGTTTCTGAAGGAGGGACTTCATAGAACGAGGAAATTCTCAGGCCGTTTTGAGGACAGTGAAAACAGCGGTATACAGATAAGTAAATTGTGTGAAAAATACTGTGTTTTTTTACACATGAAACATGAACACATGTTATATTGCACACTGTAAACACAATCAAAGCTTCAAAAAAAACACGAAAAACGGGACCTTTAATCAAGCTTGTGTGGTTAAAGAATAACAATACCAAAGAATTGTATCTAGTTAGGTTACAATGTTATGACAGCATTTTAGTAGTGAAAACATCCCAAAAACATGCTATTTGAACTGAATATATAATATTATAAAGGCAGAAGAGGTGAAAGCCAAATGTTTCCCAATTCTCAGGGATAAAGAGGTGCTGGGACTGTAACAGTAAGCCTCTGCAGGAGGAGCCAAAGCACTAATACACATTAAAATAAAGTCTATTAGACTTGGTGTAGTAGCGGGATTCGGACCAGCAATGACCTAAGAGGACACTGGGATTGATGGATAACAGTGGACAACACTCTACATGGAGCTTGTTTTGTATTTGTGTACCAAATAAACTGCCCAGACTTGAGGTTTACCGCAATTGTATTAACACATAATCGAGTATAACAGCAAGGACAAAAGGTGGTTGCCAGCACAAACCAAACACAGACAGACAGACACAAAAGCTAATAACGGAATGCGCCCAACCCATGCGCTTTACCCACACCCATGTTCTGCAACACTTCCTGCTGTAGCTAATAATAACCTCTGTGTAGCAGTATTGCATCTCTTTCTCTTTTCAATCTCTTCACCACATGCAGGCTACGACTGCTAGCATACACACTAGAGAAACAGACCTTGTGCGACCCATCGCTTGCTCACCCTAATACACATATGCATGGGTGCAAATCATCCAAAAGAACAGCCTCCCGGTGCTGACTGTTCCACTCAGACATTTCCACAGACCAAGCCGCATGAGAGTTACATAAGTAACAGTCTGTCTGACAGACAGATTTGGCCACTTCTATCAAACTTTGCTCAAAGGTTGTCATGATACCTTAATCTCATCCTACGGTTACAATGTCACAATACCACAAATTCTTTACCAATGTTCTTTATATTGAATGAAATGTGTATTTTGGTTTTATTCTGGTGGGTAATGATGCACTGATATCATTGTGGTTGATTTGATAAGCCAATGATTATGTTGATGTCATGGTCAATACCGGAGATATACAAATTCTATACGATTTTGTCTAATTAAAGTATGAATAAAAATCACAACAAACTAAATGTGACAAAAAACTAATATATTGTGCCTCCCAAACACAATACTACTATTCAAAGAATCCTGTAGTGCCACCAGTAAATATTAGGTATTGTGATACTAATGTGGCAGCGTGCAACACTAGTGTGCCCAACCCGCATACACATCACTCTACATCGTCCCCATTTGACTTGATCCTTCCTGACGGACGGCAATCATCAATAATGCTCACCAGGACATTCAACATTACCCAGGGCAGCCTCTGTCCTTCACCCAAAGCTCTGTAGTCAAAGTCTAAACTAGCCACATGGGTATAGAACACAAATCCTTTTCACACATTCATACTGCTGCGATATTTACAACAGTCTTACTGTATGTAATGTGGCACGTGACCGTAAGCCGACTGCATAAATTATAGCAGTGCTGCAAGTAACGTTTACATGCCAAAGACAAACTCTGCATTGACAGTTTAACACTGTGTGAAGCTCATGATTATCAGTACCATGTGAGATTGTGAAATAACATGCTGAGCGATACGCTGAGTCGCTGACAAGTTTATTACAACAGAGCGGACAGCACTAATATAAAAGTACCTTATAAGTGTTAGTACGTTGTCATCTCCATACAATAAAATCTGTGCACAATCTTAAAAACAAAAAGTTTTGGCTCAAAAACAAAAAAACTTTGCATCAAAGAGTTATGAAGACTTGATTATGCTCAACCGACAAACCGCACAGGAGTTACAGGATGTGACTTAAAAATGTGTTTATGATACAAATGTGATAATGGAAAAACAAAAGTTGCTCCAAGTAATTTAAAGGATTAGTTCACTTCAGAATTAAAGTTTCCTGATAATTTCCCCCATGCCATCCAAGATGTTCATCTTTCTTCAGTTGAAAAGAAATTATGTTTTTTGAGAGAAACATTCCAGGATTTTTCTCCATATAGTGAACGGCAACCAACGGGTTGTAGGTCCAAATTGTATTTTTGTAATTGTACATAGGCGAAAGTACTGACCCAGTGCTGAAAAACTCAAATTTTCTCGTCCAACTTCAAAATCGGCCAACATTGCTGGTTTACCTTTTTTTTTGTAAAGGGGCATTTAATTGAATTTTTGCATGTTCGCTTTGTTAACACTGAGTTGGTACTTCCACCTAGGTCTTGCGTGACCTTTTCAACGTGATTACGTAATGCGCGGTACATCGCAGAGCAGTGCAAGACAAGCATTTGTGGTTAAAGACAAGTATATAATTGTTTTGTTGTTGTTTTTTTTTGAAAATGACTGATCATTTCGCTAGATAAGACCCCTATTCCTCGGCTGGGATCGTGTAGAGCCTTTGAAGCTGCATTGAAACTGCAATTTGGTCCTTCAGCCCATTGTACCCCATTGAAGTCCACTGAGAAAAATCCTTGAAAGTTTTCCTCAAAAAAATTAATTTCTTTTCAACTGAAAAAAGAAAGATATGAACATCTTGGATGACATGGGGGTGAGTAAATCATCAGCAAATTTTAATTCTGAAGTGAACTAATCCTTTAAAAAATTGAATGGTGGGAAATTAATTAAGCTGGCTGGGAACACCCGATTTTCAGAAACAGAAACTTGGGCAGAGAATATGAATATGCAAATTAGTCCCCGACTCAATCACACCAGCTCGGACTACTTGTTCCAGTAAAGTTTCTTTAGTAAATGCTGCACAATGGCAAGGGGAAATACTGGTTTAACTCAGCCATATACTAAACTGAATAACTGATAGAAGAAAAAGAAGAGCAGCAAATTATACAGAGTGATCTACAAGTAGACATATCTGAATGGTAATGCGTTTTATGTAACGCTCTCTACAACGTCTGACACATACCGGTAATTGATGACTACTTTATCAAATAGGTAATAATGTGTTGCTAATGTTACACAAACAATGTTCCTGTTCACCATCTCAGAGTCAGACAGCTGCCTTCTAAAAATCAGCATCCTTAGAAATGCTCTGAACATCATAGAAAGTCAGTGGAGAAAGTTCATCATAACATCATAATACATCATTGCCCACAGAGCATGATAGGAAAGATAGGAAAAGCCCTGCTCCGCACGTTGACTGGATTGGTTACATGTTTGTGACGGCAGGAGAGAGTTTCAAATTTGGTACACTGCAGTTTTAAGGTTAAATACTCAGAAATTGTGTTGAATGATGAATTTGCACATGGTTTGCCTTAACGACACCACACAGACATATAAACAACAATAAAACGTTTTTTTTTTTAACCATAAGGGGTCTTTAAATTACACACAATATTAAGTTGTAGTAATGATGATCAACATTATGTCAACAAAACATTAAATTAAAATAATGTTTGAAACTTGAAAGGTTTAATTAAGTCAATACATTCAAGTTTTTAACTTGCAACCACACAATTATTTAAATTGTGATAATAGGTCCCCTGAATTTCTTTTTAGAGTGCAGTTAACTTACTATCTACATAGCATTAATGTAATAGGAAGAGGTGGAGCCCAAAGAGGAAACTATATCCTTCCAGAGTGAGTGACACACAGCTAGAGAGATAGGGAAAGAAATGTCCATTACCATAAAGACAAACAGCACTCCTGGCATTCCGGCGTCTACGGAACAACCACACTCCAGTTGCCGTCAAAATGTGAGCTGCCACAAAGAGCACTGGCAAGAAGATCTCTGGATCAAAAGGGTCCATAACTTGATCTCAAACTCAGAACCACGTCTCAAACTTGATCAAGCAAACGTAACGGCATCTACAAAGAGAATTGAATTTGCAATTCTGGTCCTCTACAATCTGCATGGCTTGGATCCTTCCTTTAGCATCCTTTCTTTTCTCCTCTTTCTATTTCTCTAGTTTCAGACGTTAATCTTCGCACTTTAGAAACGAAGAAAACTTTTTACTTTTCTCTCCAACTTTAACAACTTTGAAAAAGTAACTGCATCTAACTGAGTCTTTCTCTCTCTCTACTCCCTCCTCTCTCTCTCTGACAGTCTTACTCTGAATTCCTTTCCTCTGAAACAAGTGGCATGCTTTTAGCTATCGCTCCAAGAGCCGTTATAAACCGAACATGAACAAAGAAACGCAGGAAAAACTACAATGAGCAACAAAGTTTCTCTTCTCTATGTCTGCCCACATGGCTGGCAGCTTATCCTTCCTGTACGAGACATTGCATCTACATTGGCGCATGTTCATGCGACGTGGATGTGTCTGTTTATGTGTGTGTATCTCTGTTGCTATGAGTAAGAGCTGCTGCTCTCTTCCATATTTACACGAGACCTTCTACGGAGAGCATCCTCTGTGAGCGCTGCACTTGTCTGAGGGGGAAGAGGCAAATAGTGTTGATGGGTGTGTGGTGGCTGTTCCCGTGATCTCATTCGGGGTGAGTTACATTCACTGAATGTGTGAATGACATGAGAGCAAACTGTGCATGGTGAGTTGTTCTGACATCAACTGCCTTGTTTGTTCACTGAAATGCTGTATGTGATCATAGTGCAGTGATTCAGCATGACTAAGTGCAGAATCAAAGCACCCTGGGGGTCTTTCTGTAAGTCCCTTTCCTGTAAATAGAAGTTTTTCAGATGACCTTACACGGAGCACAGATGGTGATATGACTCCAAATGCATGTCATTTTGGGTGTGCCTAAAGATGTGTGCAACGGCATGAAGCTATCATCAGAATCGTTGTGGTTTTGCGGTGACAGGTGGGCACATTAGCAACCTGATTCACTGGAACATATCATACGATGTCATGTGCCCATGTGGGGCACAATCCATCATCTTTTACCAGTGCTATAAGTCTGTCAAATCACAGATAACCATTTGCCAGCCATCGTCTCATCATCCTCTGCGGTCTATCATGTATTAAAAAAGTGAAAAGGTGAAACACCCGAGAAAAAGGGACTTTAAAAAAGAAAAGGTATAGCGTGACAGGAAGAGATAAAGAAAGCGGCTGAGGGTGAGTGTCATAAAAAAATTAGTAACAGCTGCAAATCTGCGGCAGCAGTGTTAAACCACACGGGCTCTGGGGTTTACATGCTGGTTACAAGCGTGACAACAAGACCTACTTTAAAATTAAAACAGAAGAAAGGAAACATACATTTAAAGACATAATCTTAAAGGTCACAATGTTTTAAAACTTGCAAGTTGCCAGGCTAATCTCACAACAACAATAAAAATTCCCGGGTCATATTTAAACAAAAAAAAACAAAAAATGTTGTAAATTTCATGAAAATATGAAAATTATCTTATAATTTACTCACCCTCAAGCCACCCTAGGTGTATATAAATTTCTTCTTTCAGCCAAAATCAAAGAGTTATATAAAAAAAAAATCCTGGCTCTTCCAAGTTTTTGAAGCTCCAAAAAGTGCATTCATCCATCATAAAAGTAATCCATATGGCTCCAGGGGTTTAATAAAGGTCTTCTGAAGTCAAGCAATATGTTTTTTTTTGTGTGAGAAAAATATCCATATTTATAACTTTATAAAGCATCATCACTGGCTTCCAGTAACGGCCGTACGTGAGTCTAGCCCGACACATGGACGAATGCAGAAGCACAGAGGATAGAACAAAACTAAACACTGGTCATAAATTAGAAGTCTAAATTGAGATTTTTAAAGAGAAATGTTAAGAGGAGCTTGAGTTTGGTGCCCAGCCCTATTTGTTTGAAACTTAAGAGGACTCTACTCTCACCTAAGCTTACGCTACATACCCATACGTCAGGTCAGAGGTCTCTCTTCCGCCATAATTAGCGGAAGCAAGTAATTATAGTGTATACAGTTATAATTGGATATTTTTTTTACATACAAAAATGCATCGCTTCGCTTCAGAGCGCCTTTATTAACCCCCTGGAGCCATATGGATTACTTTTATGATGGATAATTGTGCTTTTTGGCGCTTTCCTCACTTCCCATTATAAAGCTTGGAAGAGCCAGGATATTTTTAATATAACTTTGATTGTATTTGGCTGAAAGAAGGAAGTCATATACACCTAGGATGGCTTGAGGGTGAGTAAATCATGGTCTAATTTTCATTTTTGGGTGAACTATCCCTTTATTTTTTTTGGTTTGGTTTTGCAATAAACAACATTTCCCCAAAATTTGGCTCACGACCCTCTGTTTGTATTTCTTTGAACTGTCATGAAAACATCCAAAATACATGTTAAATATGGACTTTTATAGTGGCTACAGTTTAAAACTACTATGCGTTATCGGTGTAGTTTTTTATTAATTGAAGTAAAATTACAATTGTACTCTAAAACTGTAAAATAAAAACTTCCACGATGAAATCAAAAATGTCCAATTAAAAATGTAATAGAAATGCTGCCTTGGAAACAAACTAAAATAAAATAATTTTAAGCTGTATTAAAAATTACTAAAACCGAAATAAAAATTAAGTAAATTAACAAATTATAAAATGACTGTGGTATGAAGCAGGGCAGGGCTGAGAGCCATGGGAGCGACACCTGTGTGCCACACTGGTCTTGAGTCCTACAGAGGAGCACCGGAAGAATAAAAGGAGGACAGTGGTAGACGAGAGAGACCCAGTCATAATTACATTACATACTTCAATACAGAAACATGATCTCTCTGTGCAGACACACACAAAGGTCGAATGAATGCTAATAAGACGACAGCAGCAAATGACATGGAAAGCCCGGATCATAAGATCACGGGTGTTCCTGAAGGTCCGGCTCAAATGCTACTGGAAGGACAGAAGAAAAACAATAAAGTCTGTTTGCACAGCGCACGGTGCACATCTACAGGACAAACAGTATGTGACACATGACTCTCACAGGTAAGCTGTAGGGAAAGGGACAGAAAACATGGAGACAGAGAGGAAAACATGGAAATCTCCAAATTCAGCGAGCAAACTGACAAGGTCACCCCACCACACACACACACACACACACACACACACACACACACTGTAACCCAAAATATAATTTGGTGTTCTTGCACTACAATATGTCATCACCATTTCTGGTGTTTCTGAGTTTCTCCTTCAAATCAAACACAAGGTCACAGGAAATGTGCTGACCGCAAACAAAAGGCAGGGCGTAGGGAGACAGGCGGAAGAAAAACCCCTGTGATAAAGCACATTCAAGAACACTATGGCTCAAAACAGAGAGTTATGTCACAGCCAGAATCATTTTCCTGTAACAGCAGTTTATCAGTATAAGTAAATCCAACTTTACCAAATATACCTACGGTATTACTCACGAAAAGCAATAAATACTATACAGCAAAATGTACCTTTTCAAAATGTGAACTATAACATAGCCCAATCTGAATATAAACATTAGCATCATGATTTTCTGTATAGCAGTTTTGAAACCGTGAAAAGAGTCATACAAATAAATTTGACTTGACAAACAATTTAGTGGTTCACCTATTCTTGATCTGAAAGAACATTCCGGTGAGTAAATAATGACAGAATCTTTATTTCTGGTCCCCTTTTTGATTAATTTCCCAAACATGAAAGCAATTTTTCTTAGCAATTTGAAGAATGACTGAACATAAACCTCTAAATACACAAAATTAGCTAATAAATAATGCTCATAATGCTGGCAGTTCAATGTAATACTAAGAAACGATGATAGGGGGCAGTGTGGTAACAGTCAAGCATGTGAAGACACATGGCCCAACTCTCTCATTATTAAGGCAAAAGCTGCACTGTCACTTCTAATGCCCACTAATGCTGCCTTCACGTGCTATCGGAAATTTCGTAATTCCCCCTTCTGAAGTCATGATTACGAGCTTGTTGCATTGAAGTGAGTGAAGTGAGCGTTCATGTGCAATTTTTAACTAGGAAACTTGTATTTACGATAATTCCGATAGCATGTGAAGGCAGCATTAACAAGTGACATCACTGCTCTCAACTGGTCTCAGATCTGTTACTTTTCACCCGCCTGATAATGACGACAGATGTCAGTAATTTGCCAAACATGGCACAGGTGAAGCAACACCGAAACTCACATTAAACTCGTGCTCATAATGGAACTGCAGAAATGTGTACATGTAACAGGAAAAACCACAAGACCTCGAATTTAAAGACCTAATCCTAATTTCCACATTTTAAAGTTCCGCGCATAAAGTTCTCGATACTGACTGACTTGCTGCAGAGTAACAGGTAGAGCCTGCATGTCTTGACAAGGTGAATGGACAGCGCTTAACACGTGTAACCCATCCCTGTTTAAATATGCCTGCAGGTGCCATTAAAAGATTACATCAAACTGAGCTGCAGAATGACTTAAGACAAGGGTTGATCTAAAAATACTACACACACAGTCACACACAGCAGACAACACACATGCTTCTACACAAACAAATACAATTGACACGGTACAGAGGCAAAGCTTACCGCAGGTTTAATCTCACTGTCTCAGACCATCTACAAAAACATTTTGTGCAGACAGTCTGAGTATACTAAATATTGCATGAATGAAGCAGCCCTGTGGAACCTTTACTGGGACAATTATTCTGATGACATGGTATGCTCTATAATACATGTAAGATATGGTTTATCTGTGCTTAAAACAAGATTTTCCAATAAAACAAATGGTATATGGTGAGCAAAGGGTCAACGAAAGTGGTTGACCTATTTGCTCAAACAATATCTTATATAGTTTGAGCAAATTGTATATCATATATATAATTTTTTTTTTTTTTTTTTTAGATTTTATAGGAAAGAGAATATTCAAAGCATTACTCTAAAGGGGTCAAGCAGCCAAACTGGACATGAAACAGGTGAGGGACATTTTTTTTTTTTTTAAATGAGAAAGAAATCCCAGTGTGACCACCAGGTGGACCATGCAGTGCTGATGCTGACAGATACAAACTAAGCTCATGCCAGGATAGGGCCTCTTAGACAAATGCGAATGGACCACCATAAATTCACCTAGCTAACCATCACAGCGTCAGTTTGAGGGGTCACCCTTTCATTAACTGTCAACACACAGTTCGTCTTTAAAGTTCATCTACCATGAGGTCAGTGAACCCAAAGAGACGAGCTGACTGTTTGTGTGGACACTGACACCATGGCTGCGTCAGAGCCGATAGCTGAGCTGCCTGGATTCACTTCAATGCTGTTTTAAAAGGCCATTTTTATTGAGCCACTTTGCTACAGCAGCCAGGAAGTGAAGCACAGAGTCGTTAGGCAAACACAGAGAGACAGTCCATACTGAGGTGGGGAAATAAAGACAAGATTTACTCTCACACCTCTGTGGCGAAAGAGCGCAAGTCTCTCATCCCTCTCTTTCACCCAGGAGCCAAAACCTCCAGAGCTGACGACAGGCTTACTTAATCACAGGTTAATAGTGGGAAAAGAACTGAAGGGGGGAGTGGGGGAAGGGATACGGAGAGAAAGAAGGTCGTGAGAGAGACAAATTTCAAGAAGAGGTCAGGGATGGGAAAGGACAGAGACTGCAGAAAGAAAGAAAGACAGAAAGGATAAAAAGAAGGGGTGGAATGTAGGGAGGATACACAAATACAACAAAGAAAGAAAGAACGTTGCCATCACCTCCATTTTCCCCCCGGCTCCTGTCATCACCATGGCAACCCGTAAATTAGGTATCGTCCTTGCCCTCTGTCACCCACTCGACCCCTCAATAAAAGACCACTATTTTCAAAAGAGACATCTCCTGCGATTTAGGGAACTTCGGAAAGTTGACAATCATTGACCTCAACTTTGTAGTGAAGGTGACACAGTTGTTTGAGACTGAGAATGTTGTTTGCTGCCATAAATATGGCTAAAGGAAAAAATATGGGCAAAATTTGAAGAGATAATACTGAAATTAGGGGTATGTATTAAGCCCAAAATATGCCCCAGTTTTTGTGTACACATATATGTGAAGCAAATTTAATCAGCATAGTATGCGCATACAATACAGCCACAGCATGTACGATCAGCTCACAGGTTGCCATTAATTTTTTGCAAAAAATGTATTTGTCCACAAAGTGGCAACACTTCCCTGGCCAGCTGTTTCACAGTTCAGAAAGAAACAGATGACTTCTGGAGAGAAATGGCACAGACACCGGTCTTTCTACTGAGCATGTGTCGAGAGCCAGTGTTTACGCAAGGTATCAAATGGGGAAATCTGGGGAAAGGCTATGCGTTCAGCTGTACTTATACGGAAAGTGTTTGTGTCAAAACTTAAGTATACTTTGGCCTTTACGGATGTCCCAAATCAGATTGCAAAAAGAAAAATGAAATCAAGTCATGCAATTATGGTGTTCATGATTGATCATTGCCGACACATTCAAGTATGCAGGAACTTGTGCTATTCCCAAACAGAATGCTGTGTTTGAGACGGGTTTCACTGGGATGTGGAATGGTGCAGAGCGGGAGGCATTTAGCATGAAGAGATTCACAGCTAAGCTTTGTGTGTGCTCAGTGCAGCCAGTCATGCACTGTACCATGGGAAAGGGCCACCAAGAGCGTCCACTTCAACGAGAAGAAAGGCCTTGTGTCCATCAGCATGTGTGTCTGTGTGTGTATGATGTTAGTCATGCTCATGGGGTTCCATTAGGATGGACAACACTATTCAAACTCAGCGGATTTTCCTTAAAAGAAAAAATTGTAAATGGTAAGGAGGTCTAAATGTTGTCAAACAGTATAAATGCACGTTTTCTTAAATCGACAATGCATCAAATGACCAGTCTCCTTGTTAATGAGTCCGATCACAGCTGCTTCATTAAGGAAAGGTAATCCGTTTTTAACGAGCCACTCTAGGCCTAAAGCCCAAAGCCTCACTGAGAAAGACTGGACCCTCGAGGGCTTCGGCTTGTTTGAAGTGTACCACATTGCCTAACTACAAAGGACAGGAGAGATGGAGGGCAAAGAGGGGAAAAGACCAAGATTATAGAAGCTAAGAACAAGTGTTTTAATTGTATGTACGGTCAGTATCAAAATTAAATCATCCATTATGATCATTGCAAAAGTTCTGATGAAAAATATTTAACTGAGAAGAGGTGAGGAGAAATTATTGCACATACTTTAAGGGTTAGTTCACCCAAAAATGAAAATTAGCCCATGATTTTTAGTCATCCTAGGTAACATTCTTCTTTCAGATGAATAAAATCGGAGTTATATTTAAAAAGTCCTGGCTTTTCCGAGCTTTATAACGGCAGTGAATTGTTGTTTTGTTTTTGAAGTCCATAAAAGTGCTTCCATCCATTATATAACTGCTCCACACGGCTCCGGGGGGCCTTCTGAAGCGAAGCGATGCGTTTGTGTAAGAAAAATATCTAGCTTCGAAGCCCTTTGAAACTACATTGATTTGGACCTTCAGCCCATTGGTTGCAATTGAAAAAAATGATGTGGAGAAATATTAAAAAAACTTTTCATTTTGAAATTTTCATTGGAAATTTTCATTTTGAAGTGAACTAATCCTTTAAAGGTTAGGGTTTTTTCTGAAACTAAAACCACTCAGGATACCTTAGCAAGCACCCACAACACCTTATTGTTGTGCCAGTGAGTTTTGCGCAGACACCACACATTTTATTGAAAAAAGAAATCAAGGTTAAATAGGTTTTTTAATTGAATGCCAGAAGAGGAGAGGAGAAAATGGTGTGAGAAAAGAGAATTAAGTGAGATATCGGGGCCATAAGAGGGAAACTGAAAGAGAGAAGCATGGGGCCCCAGCATCCATTCATCTGATCAACAGGCCACAGCCAGTACAGAAACAAACAAATATCCATGAATGTAAAGCTCACACTCTCTCACACTCTCTCACACTCTCTCACACTCTCTCACACTCTCTCACACTCTCTCACACTCTCTCACACTCTCTCACACTCTCTCACACTCTCTCACACTCTCTCACACTCACTCACACTCACTCACACTCACTCACACTCACTCACACTCACTCACTCACACTCACTCACTCACTCACTCACTCACTCACACTCACTCACACTCACTCACACTCACTCACACTCACTCACTCACACTCACTCTCACTCTCACTCTCACTCTCACTCTCAGGCAATGCCTTCAGGAGGCCAACGTAAGGTGTCCTCAGGTTTATCCACCTGTTTACAGTACAAGAAATAGTCAATATTTAACAACTCGTCTCTTACGCAGCACGATTTCCTGGTTTAATGTTCACTCTCAGTATATTTTAGTCACATTTGCCACTTTCTTTCACTCCCTTTTTACACACAATCAAACAAAATAAACCCACTGGCAAGGAATTTCTGCAATGATTTACTGGGATGGTCCCAAGTAATAAAATCTTTCCCACGCTGCTGCAAGAAGAGCGCTCCAGAAATCAAAGGGAGTGAGACATCCAAGCGTTTTTTAGGTTGTGAAGCAATTGAAGTAGCGACAAATCTCCTGTATTGTGACAGTGAAATGAAGGGACTAGTTCTTTCCATCGGTTGTTGATTGGATGGAGGCAGATCTGAACGCGAGCTTAAGGTCGATTTTAAGAAAAGGGGGTAGGGTTTAAGTGGGCTAAATGGCTGGAGAAGTCTGGCAAATTTCACCAGAAAATCGAGTTTGATAACACTTTGTTAAAAAAATATGAGCTCAAACAACAACAAAAAAGCATTTTTAAAATGGACAATGATACCTTACAATGCTGCCTAGGTTTTATAATAGCACAAGTATTATCATTCCCAAGATAAAGCTGCTATCCAAAGCTATACTTCTAGCTTGACAAGAAGGGAAGGATGATGGATTGGTGACTGATGATCATCAGTCTTTTGCTCCTCTTCAAATGAAAGGTGCTTTACCATCTAGACCCACTTCGCTATCTTTGTGCATCAATGGCTGCACAATGCAACTAAGCTCAATGGTTACATTTAAATTTAGACTGAAGGTGCAATGTGTGTCATCCTTATTGCGTATACTTATGGTTAGGGGTTTTTCTGAAGCTGAAAAGGCTCAGGATACCTTAGCAACCATCCACAACTACACCTTATTGTTGTGCCAGTAGTTCTGCACAGAGACCACTCACATTTTCACTCAAGGTTAAAGAGGTGCTTAAATTGAATGCTAGAAATGAAAACAAACAAGTAAGTTAAATGTCCGATTTGATTGTTTTGATGACAAATCAACTGCCAAGAAAATATAATAGCACAGGTAATAAGAAGGCAGTACGAACTAATCAATCACCCAACATAATGAAAGCCTGAGAAAGTTAATTGTAGATCAACAATAAAAATCTAATCTACCGGTATCGGATAAGTGGTTTAGTTTGAGATACAGAGAGCAGATGTCAAGGTAGTGAATCAACATGAGGGACAGAAACAGAAAACTATGTAAGCCAGAAGGTCAAATGTGTGTTGGTGTTATAAACATGTTTTTATTGATGAAAAAACTGATATGAAATTAGCTGCCTTGGAAGGTTATTAAATACATAAGCCACAACAACATGCAAGATAACGTCTATCAGGTGACCTCAAATTATTATATCTGATCAATTTAAGGAAAACTGAACAAAAATGAATTATGATTAGGAACAGTGTACACCATTGTGAATATGGAATGTCAAAGCAGCCAAAACACGTGCAACAAGCCTAAATCTTCTCCAATCCAATCAAGCAGAACTGATCTATAATTTTAAAAAATGCATCTAAAAACAAAGACTGGTATGAAAAGGAAATGACAGGTTTTGAAACTAAAGCCCCTGAGAGCTGAAACATGGGAGGACTGGCGGAAAGACAAAGCGTTCGCGTGAGGAGTCACTCACACTAATGTCTCATTTGAGTCAGTAGGGGAGGAACAGAGTTGCAGTATGAAAATGAGCAAGGCCCAGGGGACTGTTGAGAACTCCTACACAAAACACAACACACTCATATGCATATCACAAACCTGAAACAATAGATCTTCCTACCACAATCTCTACAGCCATAATTACTCTCTAATTATCCTCTGTGATTATGGAGACAGCAACCAGTCATATAACTTGGCTGTGGAACTTTAAGAGAGTGTTGCTCACCGCTATACGACAAGATATTTTATAACAGAGTAGTGCACTATACTGGTAATAAAAGGCACAGAGGCATGGTATGACATCATGATTTTGTACCTGACCCATGTTACATTGTAGGCTACTGCTTTTGAGGGCAGTTCGGTAGTCCACACAGTATGACATATGAAAACTACATTACCTCGTCAAAAAAGTAGTGTATAAACTACCGCCTTGTTAAATTGACAATTTGACGAAACGGTTTCATTTTGTAATTTATATACTATTGTTCAAAATCTTGGGGTTGGTCATATTTTTTAATGTTTTAAAAATATGCCCATCAAGGCTGCCCATCAAAAGTTGAGTAAAAGTAGTAATAATGTGAAATGTTATTACAATTTAAAATAACTTTTCTATTTACATATTTTAAAAAGTGTAAATGATTCTTGTGATGACAAAGCTGAATTTTCAGCATCCATTTCTCCAGTTTTTAGTGTCAAATTTTTATGTTCGCTTTTGATCAATTTATTTCACATTTATAATTAAAGGCATTAATCTCTTTTTAAAAAAATCTGACCCCAAACTTTTGAACGGTAGTCTATGTGTACATAAATCAAATCCACATTGATGTTTGTATTAAAAGTCAAAATTAAAAGTAATTTAAAAGTAACTTCATATGATGTCAGACAATTTTTTTAAAATACTTTATGCATTAAAATGTTTGAAATCTCAATCTCAAATGAACACTGAATCTATTAAATCAAGGGGGCTGTTTAATTGTTGCCTAAGGTATCAATACTGACGCACCAGAGACTGGTATCCTCTACCAAAGCCATAATTTGTTAGTTATCGATCCATCTTAATTACACAGCGAATGATTTGATATATGAGAAAGGTAATGAAAAACGCACTTTAAAAGAGATCAACTTAAAGAACATCAATACAACAGGGCAACAGAATCAGCCCTGAACTGTACAGTTAAGCCAAATGTAGGACATGCCCACAGAGGGCATGACAGGACTGTTTAATAACGTTTTTACCATGGCATCATTTCACCAGCAGTTTTTTAGCTGTTTTGAAGTTGGTTTCTCATCAGGGTCTGCCACACCCAGCTGGCACACAGGAGATATGCTGAGTGCTTATCTCTGTCACTGCCCCGGCCTGTGCGCGCTACCACACTAGAGGACTCCTTCGTGCCTTACAGTATGTACATCCCCGCTAGGGCTGCAACAACAATAGTTGATCAAGTAAATAATAAATCACAAAAAAATCATTATGTATATTTAGCACTTTTCGGTGAACAGAGAGCCTCCACCAAAATGGGGAAAACTGATTAAAAAGCCATTAAAACTGGAGTATAGAGATGAATGCCAAATGAAACTGGAAGCACAATCTGCTGGATCGAAGCCAAATTTGTTGTAAAACATCAAATTGAATCTAGGTTTAATATTATTCATAACTGACACCTGTTATTTTTTATATTTCAATTAAGCAAATAAAGTCCATATATGAACTCTCACTGACAAACACACACATACAAGCATGCACACACAAGCAAACAAACAAGTCTGAACTTTGCCCTATGGGCAAAAAAAAAAGAGGGAAAAACCTGAACTGTAACAATGTAGAATTAGTCAGTGAGAGATGACCAGGAAATCATTCCTCAGCCACCAGCTGCGTATCCGTTAAATCAAATTACCTGCTATTTTACAACTCTTAAATGTAACTAACATGATCCAGGCCAGGCACTCCGGCATAGAGCAAGTGACAGTGGCAGGGAGGTTGTGTGAGTAAATTTGCTTGGCCGTGAGGTCTGGCGGCAGATCAGAGGCTCGTTATGGTATGTGATGATATAATCAAGGGTAGGAAACACATCAGGGCTAATAGTTAGCTGATCAGTAACACCAGAGCACTCTGGGCAAAAGGGGTTTACTTGAAACAGTCAGGAAGCCTGCAATTACAGCCAGCACTTTCTGTAGACTCTGCATGCGTGACAGACTTGCGTGAGACAATAGAAATACTGAATAATGAGAAGGTGGTAGCAGGATGTGATATGAGGTCAAGTAGTAACCGAATTAAAAACGTTACAGGTTGGCTCACATCAATGGAAATGGTATATCAACCAATGTTTGCTATTTTGAGATGATTTGCATTAGTCAATTAGCTACCCAAAGGTTTTTTTTCCAAATATAGATATCGGCATCATGCCCTGAAAAACCCTTAATAGTTAAACAGAAACAGGAAATAATCCCCTGAAATGCCATTTCGCAATTTGACTGTTCTGCCCACATGAAGGTGAAAGTGACAAAAGTGTCATTCAACCAAAAGTTTTTAAAAAACAAAAATTAACTTTTACTTTTAACTTTAACTTTATTAAAGTTTTTTAACTCACTCTGATATAGGTATTGACAAATGGGAATTATAAAGAGACAGGAACAGTTGCATTTTCAGAAATGGGTCAATGACAAATAACAGTGTCCATGATAAAGAAAATAAAAAATCTAGATTAAGAATTAATGCTAAAAATCTTTAAAAATAAATAATCTACCCTAGGTCTTTACTAATTATATATTTTTTCAATTATAATTTATTCACAGGACAGGTGCATCACCTTGATGAATAAACCTTATTTCTGAATAAATTAATAGAAATTACAAAAAAAAAAAAAAAAACCCAAATTCCAATTCTCTGCATCAACCAGATTTCAAACCACTCCGAACCTTTCCCATCCTCAAAACAGATATTTCACATTCCTATTCTTCAAACATTATGTCTGTAGTGTGTGAGCACCTAAGGCTCATGTTGACATTTATGGAACAGCTTTATAGCAGTATGTAATAAATCGTATGTTTGCACAGATGGGGAGTTGGATAGTGCAAAGCTATTATTCTCTACCAGCTGTCTGAATGTACATGTGAGAGGTGGGGCATGTATTTTGATGAATAAATGCTGTACGAGTATGGATGACTCAAGTGTACTACTACTGCCTAAATCTCAGTTGAAGAATGCAATCTGTTTTTTAGGCCTTGGAGAAGCCTTAAGGGCACAACAGTAAAGACCTCAGTGAGAAACGTGTGTTAGAGGATGGACTGTCTGCGGCTTGGTGGTGAGCTTGCAGAGTCTGAGCCAGTGTTGAGGGGGATTGAGCCTAATCAGGGTTAGGTGGATTATAGTTCTGGGGGGAGACGGCACAGCAAGTCAAGCCACAGTGACCAGATTTCAAGAGACAAACACTACCAGACGCACATACCTGCTGTTTTAAACTACACTCATTCATCTACCATCTGTCTTCAAACACTGTCCAGGTGCTCCAACGTGTAACATCATCCAGCGAAACAACAAACCACATCTATACCTTAATTCTACTACACTCTAAAAAATAAAGGTTATTTATTGGCATCTCTGGTTCCAGAAAGAACCTTTAACATCCATGGAACCTTTCCATTGCACAAAAGTGTATGGACACACACAGAATATCGTTCAAAAGACAGAACACACCACTATCTTTAATGGCCTTATATGACTTTTACTGATACCAACAAGGCTATTAGTTTCCTCAAACATAGGCTCCTTGAAGCTTAACCTGATAAAACTTATTTCAGCCATTTATATACAATGAACCTTCTCAACATTATTTTGGCATTGGCCTGGCAGGCCTTAAACAATAGTGTTACTGTCTAGGTATTACTAGGATACCCTCGCCACCCACCCCATGTTGCTCCATATGGTCAACACACTTGTGGTTGATTCCATCCACTAAAAGCCTGTGCAAATGTCGGCCCCATGATCTGGGATTGAATTACAAAGGAAATAAAAACCGTACCATCTTCAATTAACAATATAAAAAATTGAAGGTGACTCTTTGGCGACATCTGCAAAAAACCAAGAAGGGAATGTTCAAGATGACGGGTGTCACTCGAAACAAATAGGTGCTGATCTCTGTGTCAAGTGATCACAGCAACAAAGAGACAGCCTGAAGATGAACTACTCCCTTTAAACAAATTATGACCATTCAGCACAGCTGACCGAGGAATACACCCTCCCTGTTCAAAACACACACACACATACACTTGCATAAACTCAGCCACTAAGCCATTATTGTGGGGAGGATTATCTGACGGACGACACCGACCAATGACGTGCAATCAAAGCATCAATTACCACACCAACCTCAAATGTCATGGCTCAATAAATGGTTAATCACTAATAACTAGTGACCAACTTAAAGCTACCATAGCAATATATTGAAATGCTTTGGAGTGCCTAAGGGAAGGTGAAGAGGTGAGTTTACTTTGATCTCAATAGCCTTGATTCAAATATTGGTACATTTTCTCCCTACCGACTGCGTCCCTAGTCAGTCAACAGGAGCAAAAAATAAACTCCTTTTCTCGAAGGACTAGTGTCCGCTCTTAGCATCCGTATACAGGCATGGGTACTACAGAGCTAACAAGCTAATGTACAACAGCCGACCTCTTCATTTGAATCCTGCCTGCAGTTTACCATCAATTTAACTCTTATCATGCTCATGGGGTCAGTCACAGAAACATAGGATTTCAGCTTATGGCGTGTCAGTGTGAGCTAACTTTACAAATAACTACAACACATGCACAGACTGAGAGCATTAAGCTACTTGAAATATTTTGTATAAGGCAAACGACCAACCAGCATCAAAACCATATTGAATGAAACCAACCTTTCTTTTCCTCGAGTTCCTGAAGATACTGTCGATATGATGCCGTGGCGCTCATTTCGCCACGGCAATGAAGAACAAAAGACAAAACTGAAGGAACTAGAGAGGGACTCTTAGGGTAGAAATGGAAGGTTAGAAACTGAAAGGACCTGAGAGGTTGTTCCAAGTTTGTTTAAAAGGCAAAGAAGTGGGAGAGGCCACTGTGAAAAGCTAAAGGCTCCATGGAATCCAGCAAGTCACCAATCCATAGCCAGCAAGGAAATCCAGTCGCTCACTTCCTGTTTCTTGCTCTTGAATGTTTAATTAACCGCTGTAGTTTGCTCTCAAGTCACTGCATGTGTGTACCAGCCGGCTGTCTGGTAGCTCTGAGAGAGTGCCGTGTTTTAGAGCCGGATAGAGGAACTGTACTTTGACCACAAGACAGGTGATGTCACTGCCAGAGCTCGAGCATGTGTTGCACTCCCTGCGTGACTCAGGCTCCGTGTGTTTAAATCGCAAAGGAAATTTTTGCATCAATATATTGGGCTGTGTGTTCAGCTTGAATAAACAAATCCTATCACTATCTCATGGTAGTCATTATGTTCTCTGGCTCTATCAATATATGGAGAGCATATCTAGGACCCACACGGAAGAATTTAATTCAAGAATGGAGCAGTAACATTATATAGCATAACATTTCTAAGAGTAAAATTACATTTAAAGTTAAAAATGCTTTCCTTTCATTCTTCTTCCATCAAACTGGGGATCTAAAAACTGACTGCAGTCTCTCTCTTTAGTTACTTTTTATCTTGGAAGGAAGGTAAACAAGGTAGTGAAAGATCTAACCGCCTTTGCTTTCACCTTCTGTCTAGAGTTCAATAGTTTAAAAAAAAATCTATATCTCACTTCAAAACAACAACACTACATTTACTTGAGGCATAATCTACACACAAAAAAAAACATGTGGACTCCGCTTTCCTTGTAATGTGAACTTCCGACAAAAACATAACAGAGCTCTTCCAGACAAAACTAATTGTAAAAAGTCAAAGAATTCACAGCCAAAACATCTTAACATTCTCACAATACATGTGGTTTTAAAAAGCACTCTTACATAAGCACACCCCGGAGTCACTAATGCCCGTGAGAATGAAAATCTCATGTAGTATTTAAATGACTGACTGCACTTAGCAGTGATTAGCTAAAAGCATTAATCATCATATAATCAAAGAGACCTTGGATGCAAATAAACAGCCCATGGATGAGTGAAATGGAGAGATGGACAAATATAAATAAAGATAAAGTGGAATTCCATTTACACTGTATTTAACCAGAGCTTAAACATTGTTTTTCTATGTAGGGTTATAGTATTAAAGTTTGGGATGAAATTAAAATGTATTTATCTGGTTTTGTAAATACAAGTTAAAGATCATATTGTAATTTGTGAATGATCCATTTAAATTGTATTATTATTATTTATTTATTTTTTGTTGGTGAAAACAACAGTCAGCTTGAACCTCACCCCTTCAAAATCAACTGTAAGATCACATTTCTTTTTTAATTGCAATGCCCACATCTGGATAGAATCCTGCCTTACATTTTGTCTTTTCCAATAACCGATTACCCTTGGATGTACGCCACAAAATGGAAGATAAGATCTCGCTACTTCCGTTTCATTCCAACTTCAAACTAGCATATTATAGTATATTATCTTCAAGAAATGTACTAATTCCCTCAGAATATAAAGTCGCACAGCAACACACTAAATGGGTAAATACCAGAATAAACAAAAAACAGACAAGTTTTGTGATATGCATATGGAATAATTGCCATTGTATAAAACCATGTAAAAATTCACTGCAAAAAAATATTCTAGAATTATTAAATAAAGCATTTTCCCCCAAATGGTAGCTGTGAGGTAAACAACTGAAGCTGTGCCACTGCCTCAACTAATAATGATATAAGCTTTGCATCCAAATGCAGGAAATAATATAACACTGGTCTCAGTGAAAAGTAAATAGGCTATAAAAAATAAAAAAAATAAAGAGTAAAGAATGAATGAATGAATGAATGAATGAATGAATGAATGAATGAATGAATGAATGAATGAATGAATGAATGAATGAACCAGCAGTAAAAACAATCGTTCATAAAAGATCTCTACATGAAGGTCCATTTACATTTACTGAAGATGTGTCAGATTGCAAAGCACAATTTTGTTGGTGAGTTATCAAAGTGAATCTAATGGATTGGTCAAATGTGATTTATAAACAAACCAAAAGAAAAACCAACCAAATTCAGTGAAATTGCATTCCCCACAAAACCATTTGGGGTGTAAACGTGAGTGTGCGTGTTGTGTAGGATCAGAGATATGTCTTACCTAATTTAGAGGCACAGCATCAACAGCACAGCATCAACATGAAAGAAAGACAGAAAAAGAAAGATGTTAGAGCAATGAATCAAAAATCACTACATTCAATTGCAAATGACAACAAAAGCATACAGTGAAGGGTGCTAAAGGTTGTACAGGGACACAGACACATGATGCAAACATGCTTGGACTCTTGCCAACTGATAGCCTCTCATCCGTCTGGAAAGAAAAGCCACAGCCTCCACACAAGATAGAACTATTGTTTGTTAAACTGTGTGTTGCAAAGATGTAGTCTAGATGCTGACCAACCTAAAATTAAAAATTCAGACGGAGAAAACCTATCAAACCATTTTGGCAAGCTTTTCTGCATCACTGAACCCATCAGAGAATTTCTGCTTGGTATATTGAGAGGTCAGTATGTCAAGGGTGTCAGACCTCATGGGAAAGAGTAGTGGTGTGATACACTTTAATATTCTCTGCTACAACTGGAATTAATTTCCCACAATGCATCAGTGCTACTGTAGAGGAGCGCTCCCTTCCCCCAGCAAAGGATGCAGCTCTGCACACACACATTCCACTGCAATTCAAAGGTACATTTGATGCGTCAACACTACTTGTAAGAACTGGTTAACACGCGTTCAGACCATCACACCGGTGGATCATGGACAGTATGGTGCCAGATTCATGTGATAAAGCGATTGTGATCTTGAAGACAAACAACCAGAACAATAGGCTTGGTTTTAATTCTATACACAAATGTCCAAAATGAAAACACAATCAGCCTCTCTGACATATACACCTTAGATAGAACATCCCTTTGAGACATGGACAGTGAGTGTAATATACATTAAATATGCATAGACACATACTCAAGATGTCCTCAAAGACAAAGAAGTGTTCATTAAAGAAACCCGATGCGGTCTGCTTTAAACGCTCTCATACAAGACGACAAAAATAAAGGGCAGAAAAAAAGAGAGAAGAAGATGGAAGCAAAAAAATTGAGAATAGACAGGCAAGAATGATAAAACCTCATTGGTGAAGAAGCATCATGAGACATGAATCTATTGACAGGCAAGGCATGGCCAGTAAGAGAAGAAGGGGGGATGGGGTGAAAGATGGAGAAAGACTGAGAGGTACAGAGATAGAGAGAGAGCATACAGCCACACTTAAATGTAGGTCATGCACATTGTGGTGATGAAGCCGATAAGATGTCTAAAGACAGACAGTGAAAAACAGAGAAATGAGAGTGAATAGAAAAAAGAATCTTATAAAACAGATAAAAATTTATGGAAAACTAGACTCATACATTTTCTGTATAAAAATGAGTGATGCTGGCCTAAAATATTAGAAAAGGGCTGTTTTCTGTGTTGCTATAAGGTTTCTAAGGTATTCTAGATTTTAGGTGGAGCCCACCCAAATGTCTATGATAGTCTTATCAAGCTTCACTAAAAAGCACACTTACATGACAAGAGATGGGAAAGAATGTGACATAAAAAAACACTTCTAGACATGACCGAATGAGCACTTTTTTTTAAGCGGGCTACCTGCTGTTCAGAGGCATTTTGGGAAATCTCTTTTGAACGAGCAGCCAAGTGTTTTCTCAAATCCCACCCAGAGCAGATTGCTGTGGATTAGGGGCCCTGCATGACAGCATGCATTCTTATGGTCTTCAATCCAGATGAACTGATATTTCATAAATGTGTAGGTCACGCTCACCGTGCTGGAGGGAATGTAGTAGCATCTAATGAGGAAGGAGTCTATTTAGAAGTACATTTTGAAGTAAGCATTCAGCAGGTCAGATCATGCTGATTCAGAAGTGGCAGGTTTGCTTGGCTGCTCACATGGGAATTGAAACCTCTTGTTGTCCACCAACTACCCAACTCAGGATTTATTTTGCTTACCTGTCCTGAACTAATGCAAGCTGCCACACACACACACACACACACACACACACACACACACACACACACACACACACACACACACACACACACACACACACACACACACACACACACACACACACACACACACACACACACACACACACACACACACACACACACACACACACACACACACACACACACACACACACACACACACACACACACACACACACACACACACACACACACACACACACACACTCACACACTCACACACACACTCACACACTCACACACAATGGTTTTGTTAATGGGTGAGAAAAGAGGGGAAAACTTACTAAATGTTCACATACCATCCATCCTATTGATTAGACGCAGAATCCCAAATTATGGTACATTGAAATAAATCAATACGCATCCACTGTGGCATTCACTTAGTGCACTTGTAGAGTACTTCAAATCTCTATATTTTTAAATAATCTTTTTAATAATCGAAATAATCGATATTAGTGATATTTTAGCAGTGAGTGTCTGTATAAGAACTCAGTGAAGAGCGTCAAAGGTTTCTATTTACAACATGTTTTTGCAGTATTGCTCATTTTAACCAATTAGGGCTGCCACTAACGACTATTTTTATATCGATTAATCTATCGACTAATTTATCGATTAATCAATCAATTAATTTATCACAATAATTTTAATAACTTAAAAACATTTAATTTGCAACGTGCCTTCAGTAGTGTACTATAAAAAAGTATTAATGTAAACAAGCCCTTGAAACAGTAAAAAACTGTAGAAGTAATTGAATAATATGACAGAACTTACTATTCATTGTTTTATCATTGTTTTAGGGTTAAAAAAACCCCTAAAAACGTACTTGGCCGGCATGTTCCTGCCAGGTTCCTGCCCTGCCCTGCTTCACACAGAATATTAGGTCCGGCCTTTTAAGAGCTGCACAGACCAAATTCATTCTAACACCCGATTTCTCATTCAACTCTGTATACATTCACTAAAGACATATCCGACTGCGTTTACCCGAATACTCGCCAGGACGTGCATTTTAAAATATTTTTTACCATTCAAACCCAATAATCCAAGCGCCGCACTTTTCTGTTGCTTTCTTTTTCCTGAGCTGCGCGTATATATTTGACTGTTCTGCTTCCATTGTTAAGTGAATGGTGGAAGCAGAGCTCACACACACGTCCTCACTCCTGCTATCACACATTGACGCAAATTAAGAAATACTGCTCTTATTAGAGTGCTGTCAAAGTACCGGTACTAATACAATTTCATATCGTACCCAACTTACCCAGTCGACTAAAAATATTGACGTCGACTAATTAACAGCGTCGACGCAGTAGATTGTATCGACCAATCGCGACAGGCCTATAACCAATCACAGACATATCTGTTGAGCGTGTGAACACAGTGGCCAATCAGATGTGTTTAAGTTAATCAGAATCCACTCAAAACACCATTATAACCAACCTTTAACATAACCAGGGTTTTTCCTACATTGAAAATTTTTTGGCGGCCGCCAAAACAAATTTTTGTCCCGCCAAAGCTTTATTTGATGAGTTATTGTGATTTATGAATGATGTAGAATAGATGCTGCGCTTGTAACTGAGTGACAGAGAGACGATCAGAGCTCCTCCCTCGCTCGCACTCTCTCTGTCTTCAAAATAAGCATTCTTAGCTTTCTAATATTTCACATATTACGTTAATCAAAATCAAAAGGTCGGAAGACCGAATCCATGTTGCACGTGGCGCTATCAGACGATGTTTTCCTTTCATTATCGCTGGGTGTGAAATGCGCTCAAAAAACATTGACTGATTCTCTGACCAGCTGACATACACCATACTTTCAATAAACAGGAAACAAATCGTGTCCAGTTATGAAGTGTTTTCTGTGACAAATCTTTCGCGATGTTCTAACAGACGAGATTCACACACAACGCGTCTACTAAATGTCCGATTCGCAACCTAATGACTCCTTTGAACCGAATCATTTTAACGACTGGTTAGAACAACTGATCTGTCCAACACTGAACTCACGAATCAGTTTAAATTTACTCAGAACACCTGAACTGAGAACACAAGTGTGCTTACACAATTTAGCAAGAGTGGGTGTAAGAGTTAGTTTTAATTATCCACAGTCTTTCAGCTTATTTATGTTCATAATGTGTAGTAAAATAAATAGCCTATAAATCACTTAGTTTAGACTGGAGTGAGGTGAACCCAGAACAAAGTTGTTGTTAGCTAGCTGATCATTTTATGAAATTGTATATGGCAGAAAATTAGGCTATTTGTTCATTTTTTAAATACTACTTTTTAATATTGATATGATTATATACCAAAACAATTATCAGTAAATAGTGTAAAAATGAGGAACAAAAACAAACATCAAGGTATCCCACATGAAAAAATACAATAGTATATTATAGTATATTATAGTAAAATTACTATAGTATGGTTCAAAAACACTATAGTAATTTTATTATAATATACTATAATATACTATTGTATTTTTTCATACAGTAAATTGTAGTATATTGTAGTATATTATAGTATTTACTACACTTTGTTTATTTACTGTAGTATATTTACTATAGTACAGTTCAAAAACACTATAGTACTTACTAGAGTAATTTTACTATAATATACTATAGTATTTTTTCATGTGGGATCAAAATAAGATAAGCAAAAGTTACAAACTTTCTTTGAATTTATTTAAAATGTATTGTCAGTATTGCGCTTGCAGATCACGTGGGTAGGGTACTTTTTTACTGTGCGTGCGTGTGTGTGTATGGGTGACCATGTCTGTCAGCCACCACCGAAGACCATTTTTGACCCAGGAAAAACCCTGATAACCAATAATACTTTTGACATTTATTGACAGTATTGGCTCGCAGTTCACATGGGTAGGGTAGGCTACTTTCTACGGTGTGTGGACCATTATTGACACATGAAAAACCCTGATAAAAGATGTATCCAAGTACAACTTAAGTGAGTAAAAAAAGCACTCTAAAGTTCAGCTTAACAGCATTTAATATAAATTAATAATAAATATGAACTAATACGTTTTTCATTCAACTGCAGTTTTGTAATGAAGTGTCTGAAAAGTCAAATGGCTTGATTTGTGAGGTTCTCTATTAGTTTATAATATAATAATATGAACCAAATATGGCATTCTGGCTTTGTATGTACTTCATATCATCAACACAGAAGATGGTTTTGTTCTTTAGAATCAATATGAAAATTGATATCCAGCCTAGGTTTATTTTTGTACTGTAAACAAAACAAATGCAAATGAAAAATTTAAGCATCCGAAGTAACAAATTAAACAAATCAACACAAATGAATACACTTCTACAGTATATCATAAACATATAACAGTATGTTCCTTTGGAATGTGAACAGCTGCCCGCCGATGATGAAAACCACTGAGAGTGAACTATGAAATACAGCTTCCACACACACACACGCCATACATACAACTGTGTGTCTGGGCTGCTGCTGGTGCTATTTAGGATCTCTGTAACATAAGCCGTGATTTCCTGTGCAATAACCAATTCAAAGTCTGCCACTCAGACACCTGGGACATATTGGAGACACTGACCCATTTTTGCAGACAGCAGGGGGTAGAACAAAGCACCGACGGGTCAGAACAGACCAAATACTCGGCACAGGCCCTGACAAGCCCCCACAAATCAGTAGATGTGTCCTGCCACTTGGGGATGGAGAGAAACCTGATTGAGGGATTTCTGTATGCTGTCAAGACTGAGTAGCTATAAAGAGAAGAAATATGCGAAATGTCGCTAAAATGGACGATCTAGACAGATGGGAAGAGAGAGAATGACAGAAAAACCAAGAAACAGGTAAAGCAAGGTGGAAGAAGAAATAAAGATAGAAAGAGGTTGATTTATATAGCAAGACAAGCAGTAGACAAGAGACATTTAGTGTGACAGAATCTCGGCGGGCAGCTGGAGTGCCAGCGGTCTACAGGAATGCATGGAGACCAGCGATCTCAACATAGTTCACAGTCATCCATGGAGTTCAATTGCACAGCTGCCTGCTCAGAAACAAACAGGTGACACCTGCTCAACAAACTCACCATGAAGAACAGCAAGAGAAACAAACGTTAATGGGGCAATATTAAAATATTAAATAAATTATTATTATTATTGCTACTTTTTGAGAGGATGCTGCTATTTTAAAATGTAATTTATTAAGATGAATTTTCCACAGCCATTACTCCAGTGTTTAATATTACGTTCAAAAGAACAGCATTTATTTGAAATGGAAATCTTTTGTAAAAAAAAAGTCAAATGTCTTTAGGGTCAATTTAGATCAATTTAATGCATCATTGCTAAATAAAAAGTACACATTTTTACACACACACACAAAATCTTTCTAACCCCAGACTTTTGAATGGTAATGTATAGGTTCGATTTTGACTTAAAGCTCAAATGATGCCTTTGTTTACAGAAAATCACATATTAAATTTACACCATGACAAACAAAGGAAACAAAGACTACATAGGCTTATTTTGCTCACACATGACTGCCAGGCCACGCTTCATTTAGACGATTAACAGCATGGTGCTAATGCGCAAGAATGAAGGTTTGATTAACAGTGGGGCAGCAGATCACATCGACCTCACAAATGCAACCTCAAAAATCAATCTCCGATTGGATGACACGCATGACCTCATCTCCATTCAACACTCCAGACTGTGTGTAGCCATCTCAGCAGATTTTAATGGCTACCATCCTCTGAATTCCCCTTTCTCTATCTCCTGTTCCTCTCTTCAGCAGCTGTCATTCTGCTGTCCGATCACACCATAGTATGATGGTCCACACCCTGATGAAGAAACCTATACGAAACAGTCCTGTGAATGTCGATCCAGAGGCACCCTTAAAATGCTGCCAATGCATTTTATGAAACAACTGTCTAGAGGAGATGGCCAGGATGACAGCTGAGAGAAAATACTAAGTGTATTGAATCTCTCCTCACACCCACACACTTCACTTCCACTCGTTAATTTAAGCAAGGGATCTACTTTTAATTGCACCTGTCTGGTTTCTCTACTCCACATCCATACCTCGCTGAGACCATTAAAGCTCTGGGAAGGGTTAGAGCAGTTACTCACAAAAAGACTCTTACATACACATTGATATGAAGATGTGTTTGTCACGGGGGCCGTTGATCACACCTGCCTCTCAGAGTAAAGGCTGAGTGTCTAGCTCTCACTCATGATAGAGAGAGAGAGATCCTAGTGAAAGTGGTTTAAAATAAACACTTCAAACTGGCAGGTGCAGAGCAAATAGACAGACAGAACAGCTCTTGGTTCAAAGGCGTTTTTGACACGTTTGAACTTCTCTGCCATTGTTTAAAAACTCAATTAAGATTCAATATAATGTAACTGAACCAGGTCAGCATATTGTATACTTTTTATAATTCTATTTAGGTTTCATTTATTTTTATTTCAGTTTAGTAATTTTAGTACTTTAACCTACATTTATTTTATTTCAGTAATTCTGTTAATGTTTTTCATCCAATATTTATATTTTATTTCAGATTTATTACAATTAATAGAAACAATTTTTCAGCTTTTGTGAACAATAACAACACTGGAATGTTGCCTCAAACGACAAGGCTTGTTGTTGCATTTTCAAGCAAACAGACACACTATTGTTACCTGACTCCCAATGAAACGGACAAAAAAAAAAAAAAAAAGATTTAATACATAATGAACCAGAAAAATCACCCAAACACCCTAGTAACTGCATAGCAACGGCCTGACAACACAGTCAATTTTGCTTTGTGCATAGGCAACCACCAATTACATTTTACAAACGTCATTTCAGGGATTTCATCTCCTTTTTCCCTCCTTGTCTTCCTTTCCAGTAATTTGCAATCATCCCCCCCATTTGGACACACCTCTTACATTTCAACATTCCTTGCTCTGTCTAGTGCCAGTGGCTGGCATGATTGACATCATTACACTTTCATACATGTACATGACCACAAAATCCACTGATACTCTATTATCGCAGAATAAATACAATCATATATTCATCTTTCTCTCCTTATTGAACAGCTGCTTCTGCTTATTATAAAGTTCAGGAAAAATTGGAAAATGTGTATATAAAAACACAAATGCAGAGCCATTACATAATCCAAAACAGGAAGTTTAAAAAAGCAAGCATGCAGGAGATGACAGATCGGTGTAGACCAGCAGAGGGCCTGGTGAATATGAAAACACAAGAACAAGAGAGAGAAATAAAGACTTCTCAGCTCTCCATCCAGAGAAAGATTTCATTCATTAGCCACTGACAAACAACGCTACCCTTTTCCTTCTCCTCCCTCCTCTTCTCTACTGCCTTTGTTCTTTCCCCTCACTCCCAGTATTGATTTAAGGGTGGTTTAAGGTGATCTGCAGTGCTGTAATGTAATGATGTGGAACTGGTCTGCACTTCCACCACCAGGAGTTACTGCATCAAGACCCCAGACTCTGAATCAGCCAATCACTACAGACAGCCACAGACAGAGGCAGGACAGGACACACAGATCTAGCTTGTCTAAACATGGTCTTTGTTAAAGCACAGGAGACAGAAAAGAGATGTGCCTGCCTGTCCACTTTTTCAGGGGCATTGTGCCAAAAGTATTTTTCCAATTAATTATTCTCAAAGGAAACCAACCAACCAGCTACAAAGTGAATCACAATATTATAAAAACTTTATTTTGAAGCAAAAAAGTATTTGAAAATCTGACTAAAAGACAAAATGTACCCATCTCCCATGAAGCATTGTGAATGACATAATTCAATTAAATCAATGGGCAGATAGAAAATTGTTGATTGCATGATTTATGGTTTATTTAGTTATATATACACAATATTTAAGTAGGTTGAGAGCACAGGAGGATTGACTTGCATCATTTTCAGAGTTTCATGGGAGTGGGTGGGCACTAAAAAGTTATTTTGGAGTGATTTGCTTGTTTCAATTCTCTGATTGGTGGAGATATTTTTGCAGAATCATGTGTAATTTAGTCTTTCCACCAGTAATTCACTTATAAAGATGATTATTAAATAAATAAGTCAAAATAATGTGAACTGATGAAAATAATATGAAAATAATATTCGATTAACAACCTTGTAGTGCATAGCAGGTTTTGATAACGTATAAGTTCTAACTTATTTCGTTAAAATAAATTTGCCAGGGAGAAAATGAATGTGAATTGAAAAAATTAACATTAACTGTTGCACTATATAGCCCACTCATTTTGGCAGCAAAATATTAGTCCAATCAGCCACAATTCCCAAATCAAAAATCACACTCAGCTTGTTTGTCTAGCATTGAAGGCACGGAGTCAAGTACTTTAAAATAAAATAAAAATCTTAATATCTTAATATTTACTCCTGGTTTTCTTTAGCTCAGAATAAAATTGAAAAACAAAAATGGTTCCAAATCATCAAGACATAACTCTGGAGCCACACAGGCAATGACAAGTAATATTCAGATATGTTTACAAAATAATGTGAGTTGTGCCTTGTAAAACCTGCTGCCACCGTTTGTAATTAGGTGTTTGCTGGCATTTGTTGGTACAGAGTGAAATGGCTTTATGGGAAATCTAAGTCAGTCTGCTTATTAAAATAAACATGTTGTGTGATTTGCGGTATCACCCATTACCAAAACTATGTGGACAAGTTGCGCACTAGGATTT
>NC_137104.1:14497306-14519806 GCF_949357685.1 Gobio gobio | reverse complement strand
TCACAAATGGACTTGCACAGGTGGCAACCTATCACGGTACCACGCTTGAATTCACTGAGCTCCTGAGAGGGACCCATTCTTTCACAAATGTTTGTAGAAGCGTCTGCATGCCTAGGTGCTTGATTTCATACACCTGTGGCCATGGAAGTGATTGGAACACCTGAATTATATATAGTGTGTATATGTGGAAACAGTAATGATAAGGGCTGAAAATGTAAATGTAAAGCCTGTCCGGATGTAGCCAGGTAGCACATAAGAGAGCTGTGTTTCAAAACCTATTGTGCTACCTTCATAGACAGCATTTTTGGGCATTGGAGGTATGTTTCGAGTCAGCTAAGGTCAAGTCTCTTTGAACTCAGTTGACTCCAAACATGCCGATGATGTCAAAGACACTGTCTAGATAGGCGGCTAGCTAAAGATTGAAACACAGCAAAGATAACTAATCCCAGGTGGCATTATAACAAACTATGTAATGTGTATGTCCCCAAATAAATGACTGTTTTATACTGGCCCAAGCAGGAACAGGACCATGTAGCGACTTCCTCCTTCCCGCCACTTCCCAGAACTTGCTGTTATTTCAGGAATGCAGCTCCAGCCCCACTTCATTTTCTAGCTGCCTGCTGCTGTGTCACCCTGACCACTCCTCCACTCCCACTCCTTCAGCTGGAGGGCAAATATACAGTGTGCAGGGCTGTTTTTAGACAGACACCTTCATTTACATCCCTCTCTAGCACATCACATATCATTAACAGCCCACTCAAAAGCAACCGTCTCTCACTATCACACATGCTACAGAAAAAGTGACTGAGGTGGATCATTATGGAGTGTTTCTCTCAGCCTTCCAGTGGATTCACTTTAGTCATATTCATTTCCTCATAGTTTATTTGTTTTAATAATGCCTCTTGCTACCCTCCTGTCACTCCATTATTTCAATTTTAAAAAGTAAATGCCAATTCAGTAAATATTTAAATCCTTTAAAATCTAAATCCAGACTCTGACAGATTTTTTCTGACAGTCTGTGCAGATAATACTTAAGTAACATCTTAATCCCACAATTGTTTGAACCTTTTCCCTCTATAAATCTCTTTTAACGCCAGACAGTGTTAACCCGTTCACACTAAATCCTGCGTGACTAAATAAAGCGTAAAATACCAAATGTTCAAAACTATTCACATAGGGTTTGTGATGAATACATAACCATTCAAAAGTTCAAGAGTCCGTCATTTTAATGTTTTTGAAAAGAAGTGTTGTTTGCTCAACAAGGCTGCATTTATTTGATCAAAAATACAGTCAAAATTATAAATAAGTGTAATAAATATAGTAAAGGCTGATATAAGGCTGCATTTTCAGCATCATTACCCCAGTCTTCAGTGTCACATGATCCTTCATAAATCATTGTAATGCGGATTTGGTGCTCAAGAAACATTTTTTAAATGTTGAAAAAAATGTTGTGCTGCTTAAAGTCACAATAATTTTTCACCGCTAGAGGTAACTTATTCAAAACAAATACTGTAGCTTGATGACGCCTTGATTTCGTTGAGCTTTTATTATGCCGCAGACAAGTGCTTCCACTTCTGGTAACGCAGCACTGTTTTATCATATTAGATACATGAGTGTGTGTTGAAAGGTATGTTATCATGCTACTCTGTGCGTTCGGTCAGAGGCTAATATGAGACACTTGTTGCACACTGCAGTAAGCTAGATTGATATTAGGCATGGTAAAACATGGTACTCGCGGTAAATCAATAAAACAAGACTTAAAAAATAAGACTAACGGTGTTGAGTCATTATTACTTTGATCATCATTCGTTTTCTATCGATGAATGTATCCAAACAGTTGCTCACCTGTCTAATAAAATACATAACCCCAGTTTCACAGACAAGGTTTAAGCCTAATCCCAGACTAAAATGCATGTTTGAACTGTTTTAACTGAAAGCAACTTGCACTGACATATCTAAAAAATATCTCAAGACGTCTCAAGATGCACACCAGTATGTTTTTTTCTAAGGCACGTTTATAAAAGCTACTTAAATGTCCTAATTGAACTAAGGTTTAATCCTGACTTAATATAAGCCCTGTCTGTGAAACCAGACCATAATATATTAAAATGTCTTTGGTGTTTCCATGGTTTCTACTAAATAAAACCGGAAATCGAGGGAACGTGGGTATGTCGTCATTGATAGGCGACGCCTGTTAAAATGGCTTATTTCTCTGGATTGAAACATTCTTGGAAACATTTGGGATAATGTACGTACACAAGTCAACAAAATATATAACATTGTTCTAGTGGTTGTGGATATTTTATTCCAAAAATCTTATATTGTCCCTTTAATATTTGTGTGATGAATAGAAAGTTCAAACAAGTAGCATTTATCTTTACTGTCACTTTTGATCAATTAATGCATCTTTGCTGAATAAAACAATACATTACTTTCAACAAAAAGAAACATAAAAATAAATAAATAAATAAATAAATAAATAAAAACTTACAGATCCCAAACTTTTGAGCGGTAGTAGTATAGGTGCTGAAAATTTTGATGGTGGTACACGGCTGGCATTTGAAATGGCTCCGGATGCCCTTAACTCAACGGGTGAGTAAATTACCATAAACACCCACCTGACCCCAGACAGATGGAGTGGGTCATCCTTCACCAGAAGGGCTGAGTGACCCCCTCCTCCCTACTGACAGGTCCCAACACGCAAAACACATTAACAAAAACCAACCCAAACAGAGAGAGTGATAACAGTTTACACCTCAACAAGAGTCATCAATCTTTCTGCAGAATCTGAGAGAGATTAGACATAACTTAATTAAACCACAATGATCCAAGCTACATGCATTACATAACTGGAAGCATTTCAGGTCAGCAATGCAGCAGCTCTGCTGAGTATACATTTTCACTTCTGCGGACATATTTTCTTTGTGTGAGAACACAATCAAAGA
The DNA here is from genome assembly GCF_949357685.1 of Gobio gobio. NCBI lineage: Eukaryota > Metazoa > Chordata > Actinopteri > Cypriniformes > Gobionidae > Gobio > Gobio gobio. The sequence continues at coordinate 14,516,861 of NC_137104.1, read as the reverse complement.
TCTGGGCCTTCTCTTTTCCTTAAATGTAGCCAAGCTTCACACACATACTTTTCCTCTATCTTTTTTTTCCTAATCTTTTGACAAATGTAAAGATGGTATTTTGCCTGGCATAGGTTTAGTGACCTGAATTAAGTGGATATTCATCAACATTCACTTCTCAAATGTGGCATTTTTGACAAAAACATCTGAATGTGTACAGCTGGATACTGTGCAGACATATGGGAATGTTCATGTATTGTCCATACCATCTGCCACCTCTTATTTTGACAGAAGCTCTTGTAAAGACAGGCTAGGTTAGGAACACCTAATCTAATAAACAAAAGAATTCAGGAACTTTTAAAAAACTGTAACCAAATTCTATTAGTCTTCACTGGAACAGAACAACAAACAGTACTGTCCAAAACCCAAAATGTCTAATCCAGGATCAACAATGACTGAAAAAAAGCTACAAATAGCATGCTGCCTCTCACAAACATGTTCTCTCATAAACTGATAATTTTAGCCACGTCAATTAGGAGTAAATCTTGTTAACACAGCTCTAGCCAAAACAGATTACAACTCCCAGTAACTAATGACGTACTAATCAGAGCCACTGAAAAAGTGGGAGAGGATGAGAACTAAGACTACACTGGAGTTTCTTGGTTTCCAGCTTTGATGAAGGTGAAGAAAAGAAGGAATCTCTGACATCCCACAAACACACTGAAGAGAAAACTCAAACAGCAGAACTTTATGGGGTCTTTTAGTAAGAACTTGAGTGATGTAATACATGAAGTTATCTTGCCCATGTGTTTTTTCAACTTGCGATACACTACTGAAATTTTTTGGGATCGGTATAATTTTTTTAATATTTTTGAGAAAAGTCTCTTAAGGTCCCCAAAGCTGCATTTATTTGATTAAAAAAAAAACAGTAGGCTAATATTGTGAAATATTACTACAATTTAAAATAACTGATTTCTATTTAATACATTTTAAATGTAATTTATTCCTGCGATTGCACAAAAAAAAAATTCAGTAGCCATTACTCAAGTCGTCGTTCAGAAATCATAATATTCTAAACATATCTTATTATTATCAGTGTTGAAAACAGTTGTGCTGCTTAATACAAAAACTGATACATTTTTTCAGGATTCCTTGATGAATAGAAAGTTCAAAAGAACAGCATTTGTTTGAAATAGAAATCTTTTGTAACATTATAATCTTTACTGTCAATGTTCTTGTCAGGTTTCTTTACTTCACGTCACAGGTCTGATTGAATGTGTTGGTTCCCTGCCAGCAGAGATTCTGTAGACCTAGGCTGGAAGCCCTTATTTGTACAAAGAAAAAGAGAAATCCTCACAAAAAGAAGCCACAAAGAGGAGGAAGCAAGAGTGGAGCTCTTCACCAGGGCATTTAGTCAAAAACTACAATAAGAGCCGACAGAGCAATAGACTGTGCATCCACTATGCAGATGAGGTGGGGAGATGCTGGTCTTTAGTCTAATATGGCAATAATTATGTGCAGTAAGTATATGAGTGAGTTTAGGGCTGCCCCTGCAGGAGGTCTGACTGTAAGACACATATATCCGGGTAGAGAAATTAGCAGCAGGACTGATTTGAATGGCAAATCTCTCAGCTTTCAGGCAAATGCCCTCTCATTCTCTCTCTGGATCATCAACTGTTCATTTACAGTATTACAAGACAGTCCTGTGTAACAGTATGATTAAAGGTTAATCGTGAATACATTAAGTAGACTACACATTAACATGAGGTGAGAACTTACATTTTTACAAGCCAAAATATTTTATGCAAATTTTACATGGAGGGAACTGTCCTCTAAACCACATTCAGCATTTCCTCTTTAGAATTCCTTTTGGAATTAATAAGGTGATTTTAAAGCTTAAAATACTCACCTGTTTGGAAAGTCTTTGTAATCTAATAGGGGTATAAAACTCTCTCAGGCCCACACCCTGTTGTGAGACAGTCCCAGCATTCATTGGTGTGGCCAAAGGATCAGATGCCACCACAATCAGTGGGCAACATTCCCACTGCGGCTCTCAGCTGAGAGTCATGTGCCTGCTTTCAGAGCATCAAAAGCATTCATCCTGTTGAGCTCAGCTGTGAACACTATAAATCATAATTCTTCACAAGAGTTGAGTATTGAATGATTACCATATTACATGTACCATGGTGCTCAAAGGTATTTTAATAAACCATGATATTACCAATAAACCATGTATTTCTCGTTTGTAAGTAGCTTTGAATAAAAGCATCTGATATATATACAAATGTAAATGTACCATGGTACCATGTCAGCCTAAGAATCAGCATTTTTAACCACACCTTTTAGCATCCTTAACTTAATCCAAATAATCCAGAACAAAGCAAAAAATGTACTTATCATATTAGTTGCTTATTAAACTATTTGCTGAGGGGATTCGAATATCTAATTCATTGTAAACTACCGTTTAAAAGCTTGGGGTCGGAAAGATTTTTTTAAATGTATTATTCAAAGTCTTTTATTCTCAGCAAGACTTTATTTATTTTACCACAAATACAGTAAAACTGTAATATTGTGAAATATTTTTAGAACTAAAATACATTTTAAAATGTAATTCGATCCAGTGATGGCAAAGCTGAGTTTTCAGCATCATTATTACTCTCTTCGGTGTTACATGATCCTTCAGAAATCATTCTAATGCTGATTTTCTGTTCAAGAAACATTTCTTATCATTGAAACCGTTGTGCTGCTTAAACCTTGATGCTCTTTTCAGGATTCTTTGATAATACAAAGTTAAAGTAAAAAAAAAACCAGAGCTAACTTTGTCAGTTTTGAGTAAATTCCCTGCTGAATAAAAGTACTGAAAATCATTGAGACTACACCTCAAGCCTTTTGAACTCAAAACTAAGCAAACTTTATTTTTAAGTGAACATGACTCAAATCAGCTACTCTGTAGCTCAGATAAATAGAATAATCAGCACTCGCAAACTTCCACCCTTCCGGAAGGGATGGCGGGAATGTTAGGATGGCAGATGTAGTTAAAAGATCTGGAAAGATTCTGTATGGAGTGTCCTTCAAAAACACACACTCTTTTCAAGAGCAGGGGAAGTGATGTGAATGTTCTTGTTATACACACACACACACACACACATACACGTGCACACGCACACAGGTGCTTCCCAGCACCTGAAGAGGATAAGCTGTAAAACTGCGATTACATGACCTTTCCTTATGTCTGCTTTACAGTCACACTAGACCAGGGGTATCCAATTAAAGTTTCAAGAGGTCCAGTCACTGTATTTCTTTCCCAGCAGAGGTCCAGACAATACTTTTATACATTTATATCGGGGCAGCCCTAGTACTTTGTAAAATAAATAGTTTTAAAAACTCAACACTTTCAAAGATGAGAATCTTGGGCCCCAAATTTTTTTTTACCAATATTTACAACAACAACAAAAAAAGTAAATATTTCTATTGGATATGATATAAAATGTTTTAAACATAAAACATGGATACAGATGTTTTATCAGGCTATTATTATTATTTGTATTTTATTTTTACATTTAGACACCTACGTGTATGGCACATAGAGGGCCTTGGGACTGAGAAAACATACTAGGGGTGCAGGGTTAAGCAGTGATTTTAAAGATTTTTGTTTTCCCTTGCCATAGTCATCTGCATGACAGATAAAAAAATATATATAATTCTGCATTCTCATTTTCTGGAGCGTTTTAGCAAAAGTATCTATTTTGCTGTTCACCGTGTTTCTGTTGTTAAATTAGTCCTCTGCGGCTCTTAATGTAGCATTTTATGATTTTAGCGGGAGAGAGAAGCAACGCGCAGTCGCGCAAGGTACGGAAAGGGCTTGAATGAAACTCGTTTGGTTCTAGATTAAAATATTAGAGAATGTATTGCCAAAAGATCATTACCATAAATGACACTGCGCGCTTGTTGTGTGAACCGCTCCATTGTTTTGACGCGCTGCACACTTTAAACTGTAGAAACGGTAAAATGCAGTAATTATGTGCTGCAAGGTTTTCAGTGTCGCATGACACATGAGAAGATCAATTTTAATCATTTAAATGTATCATTCATTATTCCTTAAAAACAGATAAACTCTTCCAATTTACCATATTAATTGAGAGGTCCGAGATAATTAATAATTGCATGCTATCCGCTTGTTAAATCTGATGTCACGTGTCACCGTTTCCGGGTTGAAGTACTCTAGTGCAGTGGTTCCCAACCACGTTCCTGGAGGACCCCCAACAGTGCACATTTTGCATGTCTCCTCAATCAAGCACACCTGATTCAGGTCATCAGCTCATTAGTAGCTACTCCAAGACCTGATGTGGGTGTGTCAGACAAAGGACACATCAAAAATGTGCACTGTTGGGGGTCCTCCAGGAACGTGGTTGGGAACCACTGCTCTAGTGAACTGTAGTTGTGTAGGCTGTAACGTTTTAAAAGCTCAGCTTAAAAGTGTAATATGAATAAATAGTGCTCGTAAATGGCTGTTGAGATTGTATTCTCAATTGAAATGAATGGAGGCTTGGACCCAGAAACCGTATTCCCTACGCCACAACTTAGGCGGATAGTGTAATCAGAGCTATTTTGTCCAGACAATACAAGAAAAAAAAAAGAGAGAAATACAGAAAACTCTTCAATTTGAGCATGGGAGCATTGCAGACATAAATCTTCACAAAACTAAAAGTGCTGCATTTGGACAAAAAGCAGCACAGCAGGAAATATTCCGGCTAGGATGATTTCACACTGTGTGTGTAATTTCACAAAGCATACATGTCGATCTGCTTTTTGTGCTGAAGAAAAAAAAGAGCAGGCCTTCTCAGTCAATCTATCATAAATCTATGTCTCGCCAAGCCACAGTGGCCTCCTGCTTTTAACACAACCTTCACGATTAATTCATGATCTCAGTCTTTCTATTTGGCCATCTTCTACTGCACCTTCGTTCAAAAACAGCTCTCCAGCTCCTACTCATTCTTTCTCACAGTTTGTCTTTTTGGCAGCAACCCCTGAGGTAAAACACAGCAATGATTGCGTGTGTGTGCGTGTCTGGCGGAGTCCAGTACTAGAGAACAGCGGCTACAGTCTCAGATCTGAACTCCCTGCCACTGAGAATCATTAGTGATTGTCTTGAAAGCTCAGAACCCAGTGCCCACCAGCACTGCTCTTCACAGCTAACTCACCCCCAGCAGGAGGCCAGTGTAAAATGGGCTAGAGACATTATGTAAAGTGGAATCATGTCAAACACAATTCAGCTAAAAGTTTGTGAGACTACCATGCAAAAGTAAGTCACCGCAGGAGTTAAAGGTATCCTTTAAAGTCAGTATCCTTCACAGGCCCGACTACTGCAGAGTGGGGCAGTCAGCTTGCTAATGCACCAACAAGACAAAGAGCTTAAATAGAAGACCACACTACAGAAAGGAGAGAGATACAAAATCAGAAAACACAGGGAAGAGATAAAGGATATGTTCAAAATAGCCCAGTACTATAGTACTTGTTCTATTTTGCGTTTTCTATATGCAGAAAATAGGCCTACTGTGTTAATTTATCTGTATCTGATGTAGCTACAACAAACAGAAATCTGCCCCATAGACAATAACTGCTGAAAGTGAACCGTTTCCTTCAAGTATTTTAAAATCACAAAGAGATGCACTTTCATTAGAAAAAAAAATTCCACCTTTAATAGTAGAAAATATTTACAGTACAAACCTTATCAGTGAACTTACTCAAAAACCTTATGAAGGCAAAAAATGAAAAAAAAAAAATTAATAATCATTCATTAATCGTAATTGAGGTAAAATGTTCAATTAATCGAGGTTTTTATTTTTGGTCAAATCGTTACAGCCCTACTAAGAGGGCTTAGAAGTGCAGTAAAATGGGAAAACATTTTTTTTTAAAGAGCTTGTGAAAACATCCAAGGAGAGAGATCTGTTGTGAGTGTTTAAAGTTTTTATTCCATATTGTGACGTATATCCAAGCTTCATGCATCAGACAGTCGTCGATTGGATGGTGGCAGATCTGAATGCACGCTTGCAGTCAGTTATAAGAAAAGTGCAGGGTTTATGCACAGAAAACAATCTGAGAAGTTCAGCATGTGTCACCAGAGGGAAAGTTGAGATATTGCATTTTAATTCAAAATTAGGTTAAACTATTTTAAAACATTCAATTAAAAGATTAACTTAAAACAAAAAGAGAGAAAAACATATACATGGATGAAGAAAGATCTATAACATGCATTTTAGTAGTCATATAATGAATAGGATATTGTTCATAAAACCATCTTTCAAAGAACCATTAAGACACCTTATGTTACAATATTTTACTTGTGGATTAAAAATAATGCATGACCATTTTTTAAATGTAACTTTTTCATGATTCATTACTTAATCAAATTTAAGAAATTTCACTGTAAACTGAGCCTCAGCCATTATATTTCCCAGTGTTAAAAAATCTATTTATAAGATTAATGAAAAGACACTTGCTTAATTAAACATGCGATATTTTGCTGTTAACTGGCAAAAATGTAGCCAAATGTTATTTGAAACAGTATGTTTCACATACTGCACTCAAGTAAATGGCACACTAGTTTTCCATTCCAAACATAGCCAGAATATCTTTTGAATGAGCATAAATGTAAGGAATACAATGTTACACTAATATTCCTTTTGTACTCTGGACAAAGATCTATTACATAGGAAGGATGTCAAATGATCATTGACAGAAGAACGCCTCCGCCATGTCACCGAACATCCTGAACCAAAGAGGATCGGCCCTCTGACGGCTTTTTCTCCACTGACACAGTCAGGTGCCGTGCAGAATGTAGCCAAACAGGAAGTGCAAGGAGGGAAATCCTGCAGCGTTGCAGTAGGGGAGGAAAAGAGGGAGACAGAATGAGGGAGAGAGGAAGGGGAAGACAGAAGTCAAGGCTGAGGCTGCATGTACTCATGGTCACTGCAGTCTACCGTGAGAGGGAGAATGACAAGGACTGAGGGAAAACTAGGCCATGTGGAAAAATACAGTTGTAACGATCCATCCTTGATCATTCATTGCGCTGCCTCAAGCTCACATTTACCCTGCAAACCAGAAAATTGTTGAAGGGTTAGTAGACTTGTTTTTGGGACTGTCTGTCTGAAAGAATCAAATCCAATCACATTATTTCTCAAAGAATCAAAATATGTCTAAACAGAAAGTTTTTCTGGTGAATATACCTTAGAAATAATGTAGCACATCTGTAGCAGAAGTAATGCATGATGATCGAGGATGATCGTAACGGCATTTCACACTATCCATTTTCTAAATGCATGTTATTGACCTTAGCGTGAAAAATTCATCCATGCATGCGTTTCTTTTTTGACCTCGTAATTATTCATCAAAATATCATAACTCAATCTTCCGGTAAAACAACAAACTTTCTCACATCTCACGTTTCATTAGGAAGTACGTCACATTATAGAAGGAAAGATCTGTCTCAACTTTCATATCTAAAGTTAGAGGTTTGCAAGCATGACAAGCTAGCTTTAAAAAAAAAAAAAATAACAATCAATGTAACATGAAATGTATTATAAAAAAAACCCGGCAAGAACATCTTTATGGTGTTTACAGCACAAACAAAGAAACTGACGAGACAGCTAAAAGAGGCTTCCTTCCAAACAGCCACTTCCTCCGGCTCACTAGAGGAAACGGACACACACAAACACACTTTGTGAAGCCAGTGTTTGTGTATGTTTGAGGGTCACTGGGATCAGGCAGGCCAAAGGCCAATAAAACTGAGTGAGGCAAACCATGGGTGGAGGACATGAGACAAAGCCAAATGACAAGACTGAATTGCATTGGATATGGCATAAAACCTTCAGTGACAAGCATCTACATTTGACATAAAAGAGCCCGATTCCTATTAGGGTTGGGTAATGTTACCGAACTCGGTACTTTTAAGGGCACCAACCGAATTACGTCGGTACTACAGAGTACCGATTCACATTAAATCAATCGGTACCAAATTTCAGTACCTGAAAACACATCTGGAGATATAGACTAGTGTCTGTGAATATTAAACCGCAAAAGACTATTTAAATACGAATCCTGCGTGTGTCTGTGCGAATGAATGCCATAGACGCGCGGTTTAAGTTACCTCTCACACACACTCGCAGTCGCATGTTTCCATCTCTGCCGTCACTGAGTCACTTTATGAACGTTTTAACGTTTCATTTGAGAAAAACTACCGTCATGTCATAAACACACAGAAACTCAAAGGTCTTCACGGCATTGAGAATATGTGATATCTTTCCTGTGAAGCATTCCTTTTGTATGCTGGATTTAGTGTTTTGAATCATTTGTTTCAATATAAAAAAAAATAAAAATAAAAAAAAAGGTCTTCAAGGCAACCTGTCAAAATAAAGGTTTAGCTAACTTGACAAATACATTACTTTTGTACAGTATAATTTAGATAAGTCTCAGTGTAATATTAATACTAACACATATTTTAACCATATAAAGCTCAGTTGTGCAGCACTTTGTTTGACAAAAAAAAGTTTCATTAAATTAAAAGATAAATTAAATGAATGTCTTGTCTTCATTTGATTATCAGAAAATACACAACACATAATTTGTGGGAAATCTTTTCATAGAAATGAAATTAAAAAGAAAAAAATTATAATATGTTTGTTTTTATGAATTAAATTAAGTACCTAGTAGCCTACTATTTACTAGTAAATATTACAGTATACAAACATCACAGACAATGGCAGACAGAGACCAGGGCAGCTCTGGCATAATGTCAATAACACTTCTAAAGAATTACAGGTTCTTTACAGTTATTGATGTAAACATCCCTAAAGTACCGGTACCGATTCCGGTTAAAATGTGAACAGTACCCAACCCTAATTCCTATGCATCTCATGAAGGATTTTACTTGTGTATAATCTTGCAAATCAGCTCTAGTCTGGCGTGAACTGTGACTATTTAACTTTTCTCCTTGCTTTTCTCCAGGATGTCAACTGTATCTTTCTTACACCGAGTCTCAGACGCGAGCGGCGTGAAACTATGCGACAAAAGCAAATACGACGTATTATAATCAGTAATGCTGTCTACACTGGATACGATAAATTCCCGACAGTAAACTGACGCCCCATTGTATTTCTATGTACTCCAAGCACTCGTGCTTCGTACTTCTGATCCGAAGAACAAATAGATTTGCAACGGACACTTTGTCGAATCCAGTCAGTGTGGACGGCTTCTAGGTCAAGTCAAGTTTAGACACAGAGTTATAGAGAGACAGCTGACCATCGGTCGGCACCAGGCCTGTGACCATTTCTGTCATTTGCAAGCTGCTGTGGTTTGTAGATCTCTGTGCTTCCTGAACCGAGTTTTCTTCTGACTCAGGGTTCTGTCTCATTCTCATTCTGGAAAACCAGTCGGTCTTCCATATCCTGCTATTGTCTTCAGTTAACTCAACACATACGGAAAAACAACTTATGCTCAAAACAAAACATAAATATGGTCCAAATAGCCACTGCCCTCTTATAAACAGACGTGCACTCGCATACAGAAGCCCCTGAATTATTCAATCCCTGTATCATGTATACGACTCAGATTTCAGCTTCAAGTGACACCTTCAACAAGCCACCAAATGCACATTTCTCACATTTCCCCTCCCATTCTTCACGAAACTGCCACAAGTGACGCAGATGAAAGCCTTACACAAACATCCAGTAATATACACACTTGTATAAGTGTAACCGCTCCTGTTTCACTGCAAACATGGGGGGAAGTTTGATTATACTGAAATGATATTGACACTGAAGAAAGCTTCAAGCTCTGAAAACATCATGTGATACTTGAAGAAATACACAGCCATGATATTGATGTTATCCATATTTTAAAATAATAAAATCATGTAGTGAACAAAACAAAGTGTTACATCGTAACAGTTCTGCAATGGAGTTCTTCACACTCTCGACCAATGTCAAGAGATGCATCCTGGGATGACTTGTCCAGTGTATGCTGGACACTTGTCGGCTTCTTCCTTACAGTTTATCCATTTGGATAGTTGACAAACTACTTTTTTCTGTAAAAGCACTTTTGCAGAAAAAAAATGCATATTCTTAAGGTAATGTGAAGTCTGATGTTTGAGAAAATATAAGGGGTCATTAAAGGTCAATTCTTTCACTGTTTTTTGAACATTTTTACTGAAATGTGTCCTATGGTGTGACATAGAAAGAATTAAGAATATAGGGGTGTCGCACCAAAGGACAACAGAAATTAACACGTTTATAGTGGTTCCAAAAAAGTTTAATATTTGAACAATTCTGACACTAAATCTTACCATGTGCAGATTGTGCACATGTCATTCACAGTAACATGACCTTGAATGGGGTCCTTCAACTAATTAAAGTTGTCAGTGGAATTGCCCGATTTAAAATCAGGATATGGTGTCACACCGGAGGACATGGTTTTCAGTGACAAAATGTATCAAGTTCCTACGCTTCTAGAAATATATGGATGAAAAAAATGATTGTCATTTACTAAAATAGACACTTGTAAAATGATGCCTGAGGTATTTATTAACATTTGTATGCTTTTCTTTTTAATTTATAAAAGTTGCAATTTATTGAACCATGCTCGAGACCGTCAAACCATAGGACAGTTTTGAGATTTGGCTCAAAAATTTCAAAAATATAAAGACAAAGCAGTTTTTATATCAACAGGTCCATGTAAGACAAATAAATGTTTAACCATTTACTGCATTTTAAATGACGACAATACTAATTATATTCATTTTTATTTTTATTTTGTGTGACAGTGAAAATGCCATGTCACGTTAACAACACATTTACAAAAAAAAAAAAGGCTTCTTTAAATTATAAAATATATATAAAATATATATATATATATATATATATATATTAGGGCTGTCAAAAGATTAATCGCGATACACACACACATATATTATGTAAACACAAACTTTTATTTTGGATGTGATTAATTGCGATTAATCTTTTGACAGCCCTAATATATATATATATATATGCAGTCCAGACATCCATTTACAAAAAAACTTAATATTTTATTAAAGAAATGTAGTAATGGATTTAAAAATATAAAATTTAATAATTTAATCTTAAGCTTTCAGAAACAAAAGTTTGTGTTATGTATAAGTCAGGTATGTCTAATTGTTTGACTAGTAGGGTACATAAAATATTGAATTAATAATTTTTTTTTTACATTTAAACATTACGCTGCATAAAAAAAGTAAACGTCACAATAGATACAGTGACATAAACGTCCAATTGAGAGCCAGTGGGGCATGTAAAGCTAAATCTATTGACCTTTGACAAAGCTAGCCTGGGAAGAAAAGCGGAAGGTTGCCTGTGTCAATACATAAAGAATAAGAATAAACGAGTGGCATAAATAGAATACAAGAAGGAAGTCGAGGGTTGCACAAGTTTGAATCTTGCTGCCCTTTATCAGAGTCTTTCATTCATCAAAATAAAACAACTCCCATGGCAACCACTTTGAACATTTCTGTTGCCTAATGTGGGTGTAATGCATACAATTAATTAAACTTGATTTACCACGCGCTCTGTGGAGGCCAGCACTCTAGCTCATGTTAGCCTTGTTGTTTCAAAAGTGTTATATTGGCGAAACGTCAGTCAAAGGAAATACATTTATTTGACTAAACATTCATTTGAACAGACAAACAGTGTGAGGGGAGAGACTGCTGGATGCATTAGTACATCAACTGAGCTTCCATTTTTATAAGGCATTATTAGAGGTGATTTTGTAGCGCCTCTAATGGACAGTCGTCATCTTTCTAAATAACACAGAAAAAAAACACTACTTGCTTTGATATCAAAGCCTTTTCACAAAAATAAGCTATTTTTTTTTACAGATGATCAGTTACATTGGATCCATTAAGACCGCGGCCTACAAAATGAACTCTTGGTGCTATCTTAGGCCCCTGTCCCAAAGGCCCCAACAGAGTCGCATTTCATTACAATAATCAATAATTAAAAGAGCCCTTTTCATCAAGGCTGCATCACAGATGCTCTCCGAGTCAACTGACATCACTCGCTCTCCCTTATATTCCCATCACGGTCAATTTAATTTGAGGTATTCATATTTCACAGAAGAAAAACTGTCATGAGAAGTAAACAACAGCCCCTCTGAGGCCCTCAGGGGTTCACTGCCGTCCATCTGAGGACCATCCTTCACTGATTCTGGACAACTGGACATGCTCAGACAGCAGTGGACAACCAGACAAGCTGGGACACTAGGGCAGGGTTTTCCCAAACAGGGGTTAGTGAGGAAGCTGCAGGGGGTTTGTGAGTTGATGAAAAGTTAATAATTCATTAAATCAAAATAAACTCTAATTGCGATACAGCTTAGTGTGATTATCAAATCAAAGACTGCGACTTAATTGGATAAGTATATAGTCTGTTGCGCGGTTTCAAGAGTAAAGCACAGCAGTGTGATCATTTACACACTTGAACCAATGTTTTCAGCATCTCAGAGCTTCTCCGGTCACAGTAAATGCAGCGAAATGTTCTGAATGTGCATGGGTTGTAAGTTGAATGTGCCTTTAAGAACACTGATGTTATTTAAAATAAATAAATACAATTCTTTATTTTAGTATTGTAACTTGTGGTGTAGTTATCTTGACTTTTTTAACTAATCATAATAATAATAATATGGCCTATTCTTATTATTATTTTTATGATGTTCATTTTGATTGGATTCCTAAATTAAATTATTAAAATGTCAACTATCTCAGGTACTTCAAGTAAATGTTTACTGCATGTACATGATAATAAAGTTAGGGAACCCCTACAGTAGAGGAATACTGGACAAACTAAAGGGCAAGCTCGGACAGCAGTGGACTAGAATAGAAGACAAGCTGGGACAATATTAAACCAGCTCTGACAGCAGTGTGAAAAAATGGACAAGCACTGGCAGCACTGGATTACTGGATAGATAAGGACAACTGGACAAGAAAACTGTTTTTTTATTCAATTACCATTTTTTAGTGTGAACCCTTTTTAATTTTTCACTTCAAAAAAATAGCTATTTAACAACATTCTCTGAATATAACACTACACAGAAGCACTAGATGTCCTCTGCCTCTTCACAAACCCATGGGAGAAGAGACCCACCATCCACCTCAAGTGTCCTTAGACAACTGACAACATAGCAAATATAAAGCACAAAATAACAGCTACTACAGTCGCATGCATTCTTTTCCCAAAGTAAACGACACGACAAACCGGAGCTTTCGTAAGTTGTTTACCTTTGTATCTCTCCAGCACATCCTCATACGCCTTTGCGAACTCCTTCTCCTGGGAGTGATTCGCCGGGAGTAAGCCCGGGATGAAGCCGGCCATAGCGTCTCTCACTCCCGCTGGCCGACTCGCAGCGGCCCGCTGATGGAGTAATCCAGGACGGTGGGACCCGGTCGTCCGACAACAGCTGTCAATTCCGGTTCGCGTTAAATATCCACAGTGGATACCGACCTATTCACGTTTCGGTATGTTTCTAACGCGTATTATAAATAAGTGGTGTTCGTAAACACGGTTAATTAAATAAAGCTAGTGAAACAAAGCTACTCTGGACCGGCGATTCCTATAAATGTGCGGTCAAAACAAGATTAGATAAATAAAAATACGTAAATATCTATCTTTAGAGTAAATATTCCTTATCATATATGACGGTTAAACGTCTGAAAAGGTTTAAATCTAGATGAACTACTAAATAAACCCATCTTTCATTGGTTTAGATCAAAATCCCAACGGTTATCGTATTTAAAGTCCATTGTAGCGCGTGCGGGCCGGTGATTGGGTTTATATGTGTGCGCTTCTCAAGTATGTGTGCGTCTAATGTGCGGTGGGCGGTCCGTTCGGCTCCTTCCGAAAGCAGATATGAGGCCCCAATGAAACGGTATCCGGACGGTGCTTCTTATATTCCTTTGCCGATGCGCTCTTGACTCGCCGGTACCAGCAATATTATGTTTTTTCCATCCGTGCTGCTCAATGTAATGGCCGATTCTATGATAATCACACGGCGTGTGTCTCACTCCTCCCTCTATTTTCCCCAGTGCGAATGGGGTTCAGGTTTCTCTATTCTTCCCGCAGTGCCTGCGCTTTCCTCCTCCATCCCTCCCTTCCTTCCACAGCCACGCCAGGCACATCCAGCGCAGGAAATTCATGGTGACAATGGCTGATGTTATTAAGTCTGATTCTTGGGTTTTGTCGCCCCCGACTGGTTAAAGCCGAGAGGTGCATCATCACTCAATACCTCTAAAACCACCTGCTTCATTTACTCATTCTAGGCCTATATATTAAACTTTAGAAGAAGAAAAAAACACATTATGTCCTTCCAGCTATTTTAAAGATGCACCTTTTATAAATTGTCAAATCTTTGTCTCTACATTTCATAAACACGGCCAGATACTTATTAAAAAAAAACATTTTAAAATCAGGCAAAATCAAAGGCAGCCCTAATCCTGATTATCTGCTTTTCATATTTCACCAGCCAACTCACACCAGCTCTAAGTAACCATGCTCATGTCAACTTGAATTGTAAATTAATTATTTGGGATTCTGGATAGTATCCTGTTTGTGACACAATCATAAGCAGATCCTATTAGTATTGAGCAACACCAGAAAATAAATTGTCTACTGAATTTAATATGCCTGATATTAAAATATGGTTATTTTATCAATACCATGAGACTTTCTGTGATGATTCAGTAGATGGAGCTGAAAATCTGTGGTCTCAATTCAAGGGAATGCTAGATTTGTCAATGTTTATACTATTTTTGGCACATTATTTGTGCATCTGGTAGTGTTATTAAATTGTACATTTACATAAATACTGTATATTGAGTGGTGGGCAAAGATTATGTGAGAAAATGGAAGAAGCTGGAAATCCAGAAATAAGTCAATACCTCTGAACAGAATATCCAAAATACTTCCTTTCATGCATAAACCATTTTTGTAGCCTGTTTTTGTCCCAGCACTCAAGTATCAGTGGATACTTGGCTTCTGTCCTACATGATCATCATTTATTGTGAAAGTTGCTTATACAAATAATTTTTAATAGAAAATGTTCTTCTTCAGGTTTATACATCCAACATTAAGTATAGCCAATTTAAGTTCGGAAACAATATGTTTTAATGTCTCACTTACTATTTATCTAACAGTTTAAATGTTTTTTCATACATACAAATATGTAGATGGATTTTAGGAAGGGGTCCCTCATAAAAGGTTCATTATATTTGGGGGACCTTGGCATCATAAAGTTTGAAAACCCCTGTTCTAGTGCAATGCCACCTAAAGGCTGCCTATAAAATAACTTATTTGATTCATAGTGGATCTCTCTTATTAGTCAGTTGTAATAGGTTTGGTTTGTAACAATATCAACAACAACAATAACAACAAAAAAAGCACATTAAAACCCCCAAAACTCATAACATTTCAGTTGATATAATAAGACCAGACTTTCCAAGACCCGGATCAAGACAAGGCCCCCTCATCCAGACCAAACCTTAACCATAAGACTCAAACCCAGGCCAAGAACTGACCACTTCAATAAACTTAAACAAAAGAAAATTCTGAATTTATTGCCCGTTTAATCATTTCATAAACACACTATTATCGAGTTATCTTTTTGACAATTAAATAAAGTTTATTCACCCCACTTGATGTCTTGAACTATGAATAAATCATGAATATTTACCTTTACTATTTGCTTGCTGTATGTAAGAATGATAGCTAGTGGTTGAAATGGGTACTGCCCCTCTCCTCCTCAGACTAGACTAGACCAGAGGTGTCCAATCCTGCTCCTGGAGGACCACTGTCCTGCAGAGTTTAGCTCCAACCCCAATTAAACACACCAAACAGGTGTGTTGAGGCAAGCTGGAGCTAAACTCTGCAGGACAGTGGCCCTCCAGGAGCGACTTTGGACACCCCTGGACTAGACGCTCATGCGTGTTGCCAGTTTGAGGACACGCAACAGGATCGAGAGTAATTGACAATGGAAGGCGAGGAGATTCAAACACTGTAAGGTGATGAGTTGATTTATCCACATTTTAATGTTCTTCCGTTCAAAGAGATATTTATATATTTATATGCCAAGGCTTTTTAGGTCAGGTAGAATCTGTGCTCTTTGACCCAGTTCAAAGCAATGTGCTGTGTTTTTCGCCAACTGGCAACCTAGTGTGTCGAAATACCATTGGGTAAATTGGCAATGTGCGTTATCACACAGACCAAAAACAAAAACAGACATTCCGACACGGAGAACACATTTCAAAGCAGAATAACTGGCTGTAGCATTGGTTTTCAGAGAAATTAGTATGTGAACTCAGCATGTTTCCTAAATGTCTGCAAACATATTGTGGTATTTTTATGCTTTAGTACAGTCAAAAACTTACATAAAGCACCTTTAAACACAAAAACTTGTCCCTGAATAAATCTAATTGCTTAAGACATTTATGTGACGACAATCCCCTCAGTCACTTAGACATTCATAAAAAGAGCTCCTCATTTTCATTCTCAAGCTACTGTTGTAAACATCATCTGATCTATTTCCTTTGCCATATATATATTGAGAGCAGATGTAGATCCATGCAAGTCCATGAAGTTTCCTACTATCCAAGCCTCCCATAGACGACCTGCAACCTCTGAAAGTTTAGGTCCATTCCTACAGAGCAATACTTCTCCACGATCCTCTAGCAATACAGCAGATGCACACACTTCCACACAAACAAAGTTGTGTGTGAGACCTGGAAGGCACACATGACCCCACAGAGTGTCTACTGTCTAACAACTGATAGCCTGACAGCGGATATTGCCGTTGACCCCATGTGTCCCCAAACACACAGCTCCGGGAAAAGAGAGCATCATAATTAAATAAATCACTGAAACATATTCTAGCTCCATTAAAAATAAATGTTTTTCCTTTCTTTAGAATTTCCATTTCTTGCAGGTGGAATTATCACAAATACAAAAGATTTTTAAAAGCACTATTTTTTCAGGCTCACCATTATGGATTATGTCTCATGCAATTTGCCTCTGTGACAGTGGATCAGTTTACAGATTTAATTAAGATATTTTTCTCATCCAGCTCTGCATAAGAGGGTAGCATTTTACATTCAAAGCATTTACAGTTAGTCTACATTTAAAAGCTCTTAAGGGCCTATTTATGCTTAGTCATTTCAAGCACTTGATTGATCGGATTGCAGTTCGACACCATATAAATGCGTCTCTGTCAAACAGATAACCTTATGCAATATGCAAAAATAATGGATTTTGGTGGCTCATGAAAGCTAAAAACATCTGCAAAAATCAAACTTCCATATAGGGATGCACCAATAAAATTCTGAACGTTACTGATAAACTAAATATTATTGTCATTTTGTGGCTGTTAACCGATAAAGGATCAGTATTAAATTGCCATGTAACTACATTAAAAAATATATCATGTTATATTTTGAGACTTGTTAAAGATTCAATTTATTAACTTTAAGTGAGCATTAGATGACGGCAAATGTATTATAAATGTAAAAAGATGAAACATGCCTCACTGTCTTTCCAATGGAAAAACACATTTTGTTTCTTTTCTCACTCTGTAGGTGGGCAACAACAATAAACCTTGACTGGAAGTTCTATTGAAGTGTTTTTCCATTGTTACTCTGCATGTCATGCCACATTTAAACTGTGTGAAGTTATGGCTTCATAAGCCTCTTATCCTCTTTCTTTGGTTTGTACTGATTCAGACATCACTTACAACTGTAAACGGCCACCCAGACTGAAAAGTCTTTGTCGTCGCTGTGATTTAGCCAATTTATTGCCTGGGTTCGAACCACTTCACCTGCACGCACACACAAAATGAAAGGTGAACAGAGCTGAGATCTGTGTGCATAGAGTTGTTTGTGTTTGGAAACTCGCTATGTTTTCTAGGCAACTGTCATAACTGTTTTAGAGCATGGCATTCCAAGAGTGAAGTGCTGTAAATCACACACACACCCGCCTTCCTTCCAGTTATTCCCTCCATGCTCATTGTCTTTCTAACCTCGTCCCTTTAATATGCCATCACGACTCTTCCCCTTTAACCTCCTGTTTGACCTTTGCCCCTTTTTTGCCCCCTCATTCCTCTCGACTCTTGTCTTCATCTTCTTTTCATTTTCCAATTCCAATTCAAGTCTCCCGGTCATTTAGTTCAAACAAGCTCCACATAACGGCTCTCTCTTTTTTCTCAAACTCAAATTGAAATTCAAACGATCTCGCTAACTGTACTTCGCTATTTGTTTTTCGGGCTTTTCCCCTATCCCTCCTACTTCATAGCCATGGAAACTAAGGGGGACTGGAAAAGGAAACAGGTAACCCATGGCAACAAGGGAACTGAGGGATTCAGGCTGAGTCACCCTTTGAGCTGCCTGAAAAGTGGTGATTGTAATGGACACAGGAAGGTCCCTAGACACCACTGCATCTCCATACTAAGTGTCTGAGATACTAATAAACAATCACTGAAGCAGACAGATTTAAACCATCACAGTTCTTTATTGTTCTTTCATTGAGATATATATATATATATATACTTTTTTTATTATTATTATTATTATTAACAACAAGCCACTTTGTTATAATATTATTTTTCTCTTAGGAAGTTTTAAAGTTTTCTTTTTTAAGAATTTAATTCTTTTAATGAGGTTCTTTCTTTAAAGGTGTCATGAACTGGCTTTTTAATTTGTTTTATACTGTTGTCTGAGGTCTACTTGTGATGTTCGCGTGGTTTTTACATTCAAAAACATCACAATGAATAAGTAATAGGCTGTTTTCTGCTATGGTTTTGAGCCTCTCTCAAGACACGCTCGGTTTTTATGGACGTGCCGCACTGAAGACTTGGAAGTAAACGCCCACTGCTATGATTGGATAAGCTTTGCATATTTAATGAGCTTCGGCTCATTACAAACGGCGACATGAATGATTCACCCACAGGGCTCGCAAAATGTCTTTATCAAACAAACACAATGATTTATCTCTCATCCACCAGCAATTAATATGAATGTTATTTTATATTACTTGGCCTGCCCGATCGGTGGAAATACTTGCGCGCCAAGTACGTTGCAGACAGCATGATCAAAACTTCCGCGATTGTATTTTTCCTTCAAATATCAAGTCAAGAGAGTGAACAACCCACATCAAGAAAGGAATGTTATTTCACTATTTAAGATTATATGTATTGGTAGCCCGTCTGGAAAACACATAGCCCGGGACGTTGGGCTGCCCTGTGACAGTGGAAAGTTATATTTAGTTAGACATGTACACAATGTAACATTGTATTTGATCTGTAACAATGCAATACTATCACATATAAAAACATTTTTACTCACATTAGTGTGTTGCTTCATTTATTCATGTAATCTCATCCCATCTGCAAATCTAGTCTCGTTTACAAACGCATCCGTGGTGAAATGAACATACGTGCAATGTCTTCCCCACGTAAGCTGGATATTCATTAAAAATAAAGTTCAACCACATATTTCCAATATTAGAATCCGAAGGAA